>NW_010548165.1:34723-74718 GCF_000687285.1 Phaethon lepturus
GCTTTCAGTACTGAAAACAAGGAACTTCTACTAGATCTGGTCTTCAATCACTATTCCTCTACTTTTTGAATGTTACTGAGGCACACACA
The DNA here is from genome assembly GCF_000687285.1 of Phaethon lepturus. Classification (NCBI taxonomy): domain Eukaryota; kingdom Metazoa; phylum Chordata; class Aves; order Phaethontiformes; family Phaethontidae; genus Phaethon; species Phaethon lepturus. The sequence goes on from NW_010548165.1 coordinate 34,813, forward strand.
TTTAGGACTGAGAAGCTTTCTTAATGGAAAGCAGCGTGTCTGGACAGCAGTGCAACAGCCAGGAGAAATTTCCAGCTGGTGCAGAATACGCTGGTGCACCAGCCAAGTAGCGTAAATTGATTAGGGTGCAGGTTGCACCCCCTGCTCCAGATGTTCTGACTCCCTCTGCAATTCCTGGACTGGACTGCACTCCTCTAAGTGCTGGTCTTTAGGCCCCCTTCCCTCAGCTGGCCTTGTGTGCAAGATTACAGCAGAAGAATGTAAGGCTCCATGGGAATTTAATTTTTGAGGACCTCGGGGCTTGCCTGCCCTGTGCTTTTGTGTTTTAGGGCATTGCCGAGCACGTAAGTGTTCTTCTGTGTGGCCTGTGCATTGCTGTCAGGTAGAATTCCCATTTCTTTGTTTGAGGACTCTGTTTCAACAACCCAGTGAAGTTGTGTAAAATGTATTTAACACTTAGTAAACAAGCCCTTGAGCTAGCTCATGTATTTTTCCAGTTAATTTAGTACTTTGCTAAGCACAGCTACACTGTCCATTTCTAAATCTGGTATGCATGCTGTATCTTTTTCTGTCCATACAGCACATTTGAAAAGGGTTTTGCTAATTACAGTTCAATGGTTCAGACCTATTGTGTGTTGAGATCATCCTAATTGCATTCTTGGAGCATACATTGTGCTTGATGGTGATGCTTAGTAATTTTTTCTGTTGAAATTGCTACCTCTCATCCATGGAAATGCTTTCTGTCTGAAACACAGCTGCATTATGATTTGCTATGATAAATGTTAATTGATAAATTATAGTCAGAGTCTCTTGTTTAAACCTTATTAGAGATTCCAAATTAAATCTTGTAAAGCATTTTTCTGAATGCATGGATGGTACAAGACATGGGGCAAAATAAGTCTTGGAAAATATGTAAAAGACCTCACAAATGGACAGGCAAAACTCTTAACATGTTTTTAGTATGAGAATGATTCTTGTGTTAATCACTAAAGTGAACACCAAAGTGACTCTTTTACTAATGGATTAAAGTAATACACTTAACAAGATGTATTTCCTGCTCATTGAAGATTGAAAAATCTTTGTTTCCAGCTCTTGTGCATATGTCTAGGAAGAAGGTGAGTTATGCTCCTGCTACATGCAGTTTTATCACAACTCAAAGCTGCAGCTGCCATGTAAGTTCAGCAAACAAAATCTCCATGTAGAGATTAAAAGCAGTTTCCATCTGTGGAAATGCAGTAATTCCTGAACTGGGAGAAGTCTGGATCCCAGTTCTAGTGACCAGATCTCAAAATCATTACACTTTAGCCAGGAGTGGGAGCTCTCTGGAGTAGATTTCTGTTTGTGTTCATGTATTAGCTAATACGTGTAACTGCATTTTAAATGGACGGTGTAGCTGATGAATGTGAGGTCCGCACTGCCTCACAGTCAGTCAGGTCTTTACACGTCTATTTGCATTAGGAACCTTCTAGTGGGAGTACAAATTCACCAGGATCAATTTGAAGACTTACAAAATGATGCAGCAGTTCTGGTCTGTCAATCCAGTTCATGATTTCAGTAGTTGTCAGTGCAAGATCTGCTGCATTAATATAAAGGTGTATTTCAACACCAAGCTTATTTAGAAAGGGTAGGAAAGTGAATTTGTAGATATGTGTATTGAAACTCTCTTGGTGCCAGGCTTTTCTAGTGATTTAACTTGCCTTAATGCCATCACTCATTAGAACCAGCTTCAAGGATACATGTACAATATGGGATACATTGTACTGAAAAGTGGAAAAGAACAAGGATTGTTTTCTGTTTCTTTAACATCTGTACAGCACACACAGTTTTGCTAATCTAAGTATCATTCTATGTACAGATGGATCTGACAACTAATTTTTTTTAGATGAACACCTATCGCTCTGCATATTAGAGCGTGTTGAGTTCAAGAAGTATAATTGCATGTAAAAATATCACATGACCCTGTCCACTTTATTTAAGATTTTTTGCTCCCTGTTAGAAAGCATCTTTGCAGTAAAAAGCGGTGCTTTATCCCAGCCTGTGTGATAGCAATTTTTTGAGTTGAATAGGACTGTGTTTAGTGTATGTGTTTAGAACGTAATATGTGTATTTTTATGAATGTTGACAGTGCTTACGTATTATATAATGGGCATCGTGTGTTTTAAAGATTGGATAAGAGCATTGCTAGGTTTTAGGAATGAGGTGGAATTGTTTCTGTTACCGTTTGGTGCATTGACGTTGCTTATACTTCTTTATGCTTCTATGCATCATATATCTCTGTTCTAGCTCTCTTCATTTATTGTAGAACATGCTTCTTCCAAAAATACTGAAGTCAGAGCCAAAAAAAAAAAAGTTGAATGTGCTGTTACACAGGTGAGCCTTTCAACAAATAATGGATCTTTTGCCTCTAGATGTCTTAACCCTTGAGAGCTGTAGGAGTTGTACTAAGGTACTAAAACTAAAAGTCTGAGGCTTGAAATTTAATTGATATTTAGTTTGGCAGCTGAACTGTAAAACAAATTACAAAAAATTGGCTCAGCCAACAAGGATTACTGCTTCAATACATGGCAGACTGAAATAAACTAATTTAGCTTAAAAACTGTTTTGTTAAGATACAAAATGCATTTGTTTGATTTTTTTTTTTTGGATATTTTTCCATAAAAAGAAAAGATTCAAGGTTCCCTGCAGTTTTCAGGAAAAGATAGGATGTTGATACTTATCTTCACCCTCAGGTGTCCTGACTTGACTTTTGTGACGTAGGTAACTCTGGGCTCACTTCAGTGGGATAGCTTTCTCTTTGTTTTCTCTTGCTGAGTGCGTGCGTGCGTTTTTGGTACAAAATGGAATTGCTTCGACAGGAGAGTCCCCAGGTCCTTCACACCCTGTCAGTGAGGCACTGCCTGGGAATCAGTCCTTAGTTCACAGAGAGGGAAACCGCAGCCTGGGTCTTCCCTGTCCCTGGCAGTCAGATCGGAGATTATTTTTACCTTGCCAAGGGCTGGCTTGTGCTTCACCCTGTCCTAAGTCTGTCCTTCCTGCCTGCTACCTTCTGTTACCTGTTTAGTTACACCTGGAGGATAAGTGCATTTGTCAGGGAAGATGCTGCGTGAAGAGCAAGAGGGAAGGGGTAGGAAGCTCACCGCAGAGCATGGGTGAACTCTTGAAGGTGTTGAACAGGGTGGAGGATCTGTGAGGTGAGCAGGTGCTTACTGTTTTCCCTACTAGACAGTGGACAAGTTTTTTAAAAAAAGGATTTTACTTGGTCCATTTTTACTTCAAATTACAGCTTGCACAGCGAAGCCATCACTGGTGGAAAAATTGTCATCAGAAGACCACTTAGAGTATGGAATTTAAGGGCATAGGAATGAAATACTAATTAAAATTAATGCTGTGAGGATGTGGGCTTGGGATGGAGGAGAAGAAATGGGTATATGTGGCAGGTGAAAAAGGAGGAGGTGGATCATACGAACTATGGAGTGAAGTTATGCTGTTTTAATAATGTTTTAATACAGTTTTAATAATGCCTTCTATGCCCCTAAAATTGATGAAATTGATGTGGATTTTAGAAAGTGAGTCAAGCTTGCTTTCTTTGGTATAATCGGTACAGATATAACAGTGTAATTAGTTAAATTTGTGCGAGTTCCATGTAAGTGCTAGGATCTGTGCATAGGCAGCTGAAAGGAGGTGGATTGGAGATAGCTGAGCTGCCAAAAATATAGTGAGGAAAACAAAATTGTGCCTCTGCACTTCTCTGTTAGCAGTAAATTGTGGGTTTTTTCCTCTCTCAAATGCCATAGTCTTTGTTTCTTCCAATACTCTTCACTCTCCTCTCTGTAAGCTCACTTTTGTCTTCAAAACTTAATTTTCCCTTATCATCTCTTTCCCCCTCTTTTTCTCAGTCCTCTTCTTTTCCTCAGGGTTCTTGTAGGATTCTAAGCTCTAATCTTTCCTGCTGCCTCTGCTGTTTTTGCTCGCTGTCTTGTGACTGATGACTGTGCTTCTGATGCTTACTCTTTGGTTTCAAAAAATGTATCTGGCACCACCCAGAAGCACCTTTGAATGGCTGGAGCTGAAACCCGGGTGAACAGTTCTTAGCCTGTTTGCCTGAGAGTGGCCTTAAAGACACCATAGCTGGTGGAACTTGTTCAAGAAACACTGTTTTTCATTGTAAGCACTCCCACAAGTAATAAAGTGTGCACACGAATTTGTGTGGACCAGAAATGCAGCAGCATAATTTTCCATACCTGTTTCATTTATTTTATTTTTTTAATTATATTTCAAATTAAAACTCTGCTTCTAGGAATGCTTTTTCTGTGACTTTTTTTTTTTTTTAGATTCCAACTACACTAATTTATTTCTTCATATACTGTCCTGTTCTTTTAAATTCTGTAGTAGATCTTATGAAAGACAACTTGCTTAAGAGAAGTAGAGGTAAGGAAGGCCATGTAGTTCGAAAGTTGTTTCCTTGTTTTACAAGATTTTGTAACTTGAATGAGTATCGTATTACAGTATTTACAATAGAACTTCAAGGTGATTTGCCCTTTTTCTTACTTGAAGTAGAATAAGATTTTGCTTTAGGAAATTGGCTTCTTTAGAACAATTGAGTAGCTATCACTTCTTTTAAAAGAAGTATTCAGTATACGCATCTACATATTACTAAGAGTGAAGCAGCATACAAAGTTTAGCAGCTGACTAATGCAAGTTACAGGCAACTGGCTCTGTAAATAATTGGTTTATTTTCTTTCAGGTAAAAATGAAGATGCAGTAATTTTTCACCTGGATAAATCCACAGTGTATTAACTTTGTTTATCAATATTGATTTCAGGGAGATAGACATTTTATTTGCTTATGGAAGAGGCCAAGCAGTGCATATTGACCCATTCCTTTATTCAAACTACAGTTGTAATTTGGTAGTGAGGTTTGTAATGGGCTAAATGAGCTGTCTGAACTTTGCACTCCCCAAATAAGATTCAGCAAGCTTTTTCCTAGTTTTTCGAAGAGAGAAAATACTGAAAAATAGTGATCATGTACTTTACTGTAGAAGAAGCAAGTTTAACTTAGGAGATAGACACACAGACACGTACACACAGTTTTTGAACTTTTAACAATGAATTAATTTGATTCTAAAAATTCACAAGTTTGTGAAATCTTTCCCGAAATTCCAAAGCGGGAAACTACTTTCAACTTCATGTTTGACAATCAGTGAGAACCTTGTATCCTTTGTCTCAAATTATCCTTCCGCAATGTCATTTTCTAGAAGGTGGGTGTTGTGGCTTAAATAACACCTACAAACCACCCAGGATATTTGGATGAAAAAAATTCTAAGTTGTCTTTGGATGGATGATGATTTTACAAAGTAGTTTGTAAAATTGCACTTTGAGGTTTGAGTGTTGTGGTTTGGGTTTTTGTTTCGTTATTTTACTTTATCTCCTCTTGAAATACTGTTTAATATTGTAATTAACTATATTCCTCTGGGCTTGTGCAGTTTTTCGAAGTGGATTTTTTTTTTTTTGGTAATAGTCTTTACTGGAGGTTCTGTATTGCTTGCAAAGTTCATTCTCTATGTCAGCTGAATCTGAATGAACACATGAGGCCTTGGTTTGTTCCTGTAAATTTCTGGGTCATCTTGTTTTACTATAATATGAAATCTAGTGTTTGGTAAACTCTGTAAGCTAAGTCTGCTTTAGAGCAAGTAAAGAGAGTGTGGTGACACTGGCTCCTTGTGGACAAGACCTTTGGGAGCTGCACTTCCTGTTTTTCTTCCATGGTTGGGTAAAAGTGCTCAAGAGGCTCAAACAAGGTAACGGCCTTCCAGATTCTGCCATATGATCTACTAAGTGGAGGATTCTTCATCGTGTAGTGATGGAGTGGTATATGAACATCAACAAGACTTTATCAAAATACTTGGCATTTCAGTCAAAAGAGAACAGAAAGAGGACCTTCAGCTTTTTCAGGAAAGATAGATGTGGTTGTTTTATTATCACTTCAACATAGTGTTCTAAACCCAGACTCTTGTGAATTGAGTTTCAAGCTGGTCTCTACCCAGTAAAATACTTAAAGCTATGGTAGATTTTTGTTGCAAACAATGGCCTAGGTGAGATTTTTTTTCTTTTTTGAAGTTGTTCTCTGTTAGGAGAAAGTCAGGGAAAACAGGGATGTTTTATGTATTAAAGCATCCCTAACTGTCATATCACTTGGTGGTTCCCCTGTCTGCCTCCTGTGGTTCCTGGCTTCTGAGGAGTGCCAGGAATTTGGATATTGATATCCTTTTAGGTGGTAGGAAGGAGTACTTAAGTGTGTGTTTTATCTTTACACTTACCTGGAGTAAAAGAAGGAGTATTTTTTTTTTTTTTCCTTGTTTGGGTTTATTTGAAGTAAAAATGTAATGGTTCAAAGGTAGTGGTTCAAAGGCAATATTTTTAAATGTTTCCTGAACTCATAGTTATAAGCAGGTATTATTCTTTTTATCTGAAGTGAGAACATATGTACATTGTAAGTGGTACTGGTACAATGAAGTGTTAATTTCAGCTATTTCATCTGTTCTGATTTCTGCTGTCATTTAGCTTGTGCCTTAAGTACTTATGGAGCAGCCTCTTTTTTTTTCTTTGGGGTTTTTTTTTTTTTTGAGAAGGGTACTATTATACTCTTAGAGAAGCAGCACTGCAATTATTAAGCGATTGTGGATGTAGTGTCAGAGGATTAAAGCCCAAAGCTCATTTTCCTTGTACAGACAGAATGGTTCTTTGTTCTGGTCAATATTATGCCATGGATAGTGATACCACTATCCTCAATGACTGTGGATCAAATCAAGCAGGGAAAATACAATGTTGAAGAGACTGATAACTGCAATATCTCCGTCCACAAACTGCCCTGAGATTCTGTTGATGGCATGACTCTAGCATCAGGCTTCAGGTGTCTTGATGTGAGTCCTTCTGTTTAAAAACCCTCAGGGAAGAAATATACCTATGAATACTGCCTAGAAGAGTTAATTTGTTCAGTTTTGAAAGTAGAACAATCTTTCTAATTGTGCTACTTCCAAGAGCTGTTCTGTTATTGGTTTACCTTTCATATATGGGATATTCTGCTTTTGAGAGGCAAAAAAAGTTCTCTAGAATTTAAAAAGATGAGTTTTTATAGCATTGATTTCTGATCAGGTATACACAGGGAGGTGGCAAAAGGTAATACAAACAGTGGTAACTTTGAAAATCTTGGAGTAAACAGAAGCCTTGTTCACATTTTTTTGGTGTTTGATTAAACAGCTTAGATTTCCTGGTAGAGTTACTTGGGCAGTAACAAATGATTAGGCTATTGCAATAGGTGTATTAAGTGTTCCAGACTTCTGCGATTAAGCCTCCAACATTCAGGTGTAATCAGGATCTTGAAACTTTGGATAATAGCCCTCTCACTGGTTATACGGGACAGGTATATTTATGAAGCTGACACTGAATTGTCCATAGGTGGCCTGACTTGTCATACGCACAGCATCTATGTGCATGTGAAGCATGTAGCGTCGGCAGATGTGCAAGGGTCAACAGTCGCATAGTATAGTGAAAAGGACATGTCAGTTACATGGCGTGTTCCCTGGGTTTCAGTGAGGGCATCTCCTGCGTAGGTCATTACACCAATTATTCTCCTTCCAGAGACAGGGAAGGCAAAGCACAGGGACATTAAGTTACTTGCCTAAAATCACAAGGGAGTCTGCTGGCAGGAACTGATTCCACATCTCATGAATCTCTTAGCCATGTTTTGTCCACAGAACCACAATAAGACTTTTGTATTAAATTATTTTCTTAAAAATTCTGAAAGTGCTGCTCTATCGTTATGGGCACTGTATTTCAGAATGCTTTTAGATGTTTGTGAGCATTATAATTGGATATATTCAGAGAAAAGAAGAAAAAAACCAGACCTCTTTCTTTCTTGCACTGAAAAAGGCATTTACACCCATATGCAAAATCCCATCACAAAGCAAATTTTATAGCTCAGTTATTAACCCCTGGAAAAGAATTCATAATGGAAGTGCTGATGGTTCCTTAATTACAGTGATTCGAGTAGAACCTGTAATAATAAGGTAGCACCCAAGTTTGTCGAGCTGCTGTGTCAGCTGTTGAACCCAAGCTCACAGAAATCCCTTTCTGAGTGGAAACGTGGTGTAATGCCATTCAAGGGTGACTTGCAACTGCTGTTCTCAGTGAACATATCGGCTAATGTATGAAATGGTGTTTTCCTATCATTATAGCTGCATGGTCTGTTGCTGAAAATATGTCTGAATGTATTTGCAGTTATCTCTGCTTCTTTGAAAGAAAACATTTAATTCTTAGACTAGATAAAAGCCTGTGTTATTCTAGGCTACTGAGGAAGAATTAGCAGTGTTAAAAATGGGAATTGTTCTTTTTTGTGAAACAGATCTTTAAGGCAAACTCTGCTTCGAAGCACTTGGTATTTCAGTAATTCATAGGTTGTAGTGGCAAAGTCTTCACAGCAATACTTGCCCACACAGTGTGGAAGTCTGATACACCCGTGACCCAATTGTTCAAGGTCTGTCCATTTTCCATTCTGCTGTGTCATAAGCTAAAGATTTTTCCAACTTGTTTACTTTAGACTATAGGAAATAGTTAATGAAGTTGGGCTTGGTGAGAGCAAGGGCCTTGAACTGCATGCCTGGTGCTGAAAGTTCTTTTGGGGAACAAATCCTTCCCCAGGTAAGCTGCCATCCAGAAGTGAGCACTGGGTTGCATTGATTACTGTAGGTAGACCACAGTTATTTTCAGTCTCTAGGAGCAGCTGATACTTGGCCTTTTTTCTGGCTCATGAACACATTGCCAGTACAATACCTGATAATGCCAAACCAGACATCTTAGCATGGATATTTAAGAATTAGGTTTACTTGCACTTAAAAATGCATACATGAACAACGAGCAATTATATGTGTGATTATTAGCTATTATATTTGTTTCTAAAAATATTTCATTTTGGGTTGGTGATGAAACTCTCTTGTCATTGTCCAACTAAGAATTGACCTAACTGAGCTTTAACTGTCACTCATCTGCAACAAGACTTTCGGAGTAGGAAAAATATAAAAAAGATTGCTAAAAGCAAACATCTGTTGTGTTTGCCTATGGATTTTAAAACATACTTTCAATACGGGATGAAAAACCGCCTTTTTAGAATCATTCTGTGTAGCAAATGGCACATTTGAGCTAATAGTCAGCATAGTGTTTATGTGTCTTGAAGGATCTAATGTTAAAAATAACAGCTCTTCGGATGGCTGTTCAGCCAATCATATTGATCACTTCAGTGCTACTGAGACATACACTGTGCTTCAGGCATTGATCCATGACATTATGAGACTACTTTGGGTAAATAGTCATGTATAAAATTAACTTCAGTTTTATTTTTCAAGTGATGTAGTTTCAGGGGGAAAAAAAAAAGGCTTCAACGATATTAAAAAAAAGACTTTCACTTGGTATTTATTAGTTATAGGGTTTTATTTAGCATTATACTGTGCTTAAGCATTGATCCATGACATTATGACACTACTTAGGGTAAATAGTCATGTATAAAATTAACTTCAGTTTTATTTTTCAAGTGATGTAGTTTCAGGGGGAAAAAAAAAAGGCTTCAACGATATTAAAAAAAAGACTTTCACTTGGTATTTATTAGTTATAGGGTTTTAATTACCATTACTTCATTTGTAAAAAAAAAAAAAAAAGAATTGAGCAAAATTTTATTTTTTTCCTGAAAGTAAGCATTTAAATACTACCTGAAAGATAATTACATTTCTTTGACTTTCTTGGGGATGGAAGGACACGTAGCTTTTTTGTGGGTTGATTCATAAACATGGCTGTAATGTCTAATAATGCCAAGTCTCTTTTATGTTCTAAATTAAGACAAATGCCAGTATCTGTTTTTGATGCTATTGGACATCCTTTCCTGCTAATATTCGGCGGGGCGGGGAGGGGATGACTAGAAAATGCTTAATAAAGATTTAAAGCCTGAAGCCATAGGCTTGCATTCACACAGGCAGCTGCTTCTTCAGGTCAAGTCATTGAGAAACCCTCTGAAGAACCACCTCTGGAGTATCGGTAAGCTACCTTTGACTTGCAACCATTTTTATGCTGTTATAAAAGCCATTGGGAATACCGTGTTTACCGCTGGAGTCTAGCCTAGGAGCACTGTATGCAGTTCATTGTTACTAGCCTAAATAACAGTATTGATTTGTAGGTGCCAGGGAGCGTGTGTGTGCCTGCACAGTTCAGTTCGATAGCAGTCAGTCATTTCTAGTGCTTTGATACTGATATCACCAAAATTACAGTTCAGATAGAGACATGAAAGTAAAAGCTACACTGTGCCCTACAACCACTTAGTGACAACTGCGGTACAGTTTTCTTGCTGTTCCTATGTTTGTCATGTATTGACGGTTGTGGTACTGTGACGGGTGCTATTTACCAATGAAACTAGCACCAAAGATGTTGCAGAAACCCACTGCTTTTGTCACTTAATCAGCAGACAAGCCATTATGTTAATGTGGTGGGACAAAATTTCTTGTCCTTTCATGATGGATCACAGCAAGAAAAATGCAATAATAGGTCTCTCTCAATTTCTTTCGGCACTTGGAGCTAAAATATCTCCGTTACTTTAAAACACTCATTTTGAGATGTCGATGATGATCCATGAGGCTGGGAAGGTTCTTAATTTATGAAACCAGTTTGGCTATCATACCTTACTTTTCAAACTTCATGAATTCAAATGTCACATTATTTTCTTTTCCGTTCTGTTCCGAGTCGCTAATTTTCTTTTGCTGATATATGATATAGAAGAAGGTGGCTGAAATAAAACTAGAAGAAAAAAAAATCAGAAAAATAATTAATGTCCAGGTGATAAGGATATATTCTTGTCCTTATCTCTTTTCCTTAATATCTCTTGCCACCTTTAGCCTCACGCTTCCAGTTTGGAGGTGGGCGTTATATCTTCTTGGCCTTAATTTTCTTCCCGTTGCTTTCTGCTGTGCTCAGATCCTGGTTTTAAAGAGATGATGAGTCTTATTTTCAGCATTTGGTGATTGGCAGTAGGAGTTCTTTGAGACAAATGGTGTATCTGGATTCTGTTCTCTGGCTCTTGCACCAGTACAGGCTTTCCAGAGGGCTTGCTGCTAAATGTGGTGCTCATCTCTGGTCTAGACAAAACCTTGGTACCTTTGATTTAATGTCTGCCTTGCATTTGCTTCCCTATGCCTTCTTTGGTGGGATGCTGGCCTATCCCTCGCTATGGAATATATCCAAACACTAATATTGGTTGAAGTCATGTTTAGTATATTTAGTACAAGCAACTGGAGAGCTTTTTGTCTATTGTCGTCTTATTTTTAGAATCTGAGTGAGGCAGAGTGAGGGACTTACATGCTGATGGCTGCACTCGCTAGAGGTGTTTTATGATCCATCTGTGAAAGAACTGAATTTCTGCATGGCTCACCAGACCAAACTTCAGCCAAAGGATTTGCTCTAAAGGAATTCATTCTTTTAGTTCCTGAGGTCTTTGACTCAATCCCAAGTATGCTGGTTGTCATAGCCACTGTTACATGAGCAAGTGCTGGTTTTGGGCCAAAGGATGTTGGTGTATTTTATTGTCTTCTATGTATTAAAAATATCTGAACTATTGGATGATTAACATCTGTGTTTCTGATAGAGTTCAGTGTGCCTGAACTTGTAAAGCATGGACACAAAACAAAGCTTCTCTTGATTTTGAAGTGGAAGTGATGTAATAACACATTAACCTTAAATGATGCAGGTAGATGGGCAAGCAAGGTGTAATTGGGTATAACTCGCGCTTCCTTGTATAAAGTGGTGTGAGTTGCGCACTCTGTAATTGTATGTCCTGTTGTGCCTCAGGCAGTTCTGATTGCGAATTGTGGACTGTGTTTACAGATGAAGCTTCATAGTACCCTTGTTGCTGAATCCTGCCAGATTGATGTTGTTTCAGTTCATGTCCGATATTATCTTCTTGTGGCACGGCTGCTGCCATTCTTTCTTGGGACAGTTGTAGCTGTTTGCACCTTTGTGCCATCACTGCACCTGGCCTGTTATGCTCAGACGTTTGTCAGCGCAATAAATATCCCTTCCTCATAGTGGGGTTGCATATATTCTCAGAGGTAGGGGTTTATTTGACCTTCTACTGACCAAATTAATGATTATAGCTCAATGGGTTATGCTTTTCCCAGCTGGCTTTTCCCATGCAAATTACAGAGAGGTTACCAAAGTAGGAGCTTGTCTGTGGGATTTTATTTCTTTCAAGTATTTCTACCTCTCAAATAAAGAGACAAAATAGTTCATGTGGCCCAAAACAGAGCATCAGCATTTGTTGCCAGCTTCTCTTCTAGTTTTTGCCTTGGAAATGCTTCCTATAAGGTATTGTGTTCCTGTATAGCCCATTCCTAAGTAGGGAAATGATTCAAGTAAGTATTCCTGGCCAACCTTACAAGCCTTCCTCTCTCTCATTCAACATTGTCTTTTACTTATGTTGGTCAACAGCAACTCTTGAAACTATTAAACAGTCTTAGTTGTATAAAAAGATAGATTTTTATGTACTGTCTTGTTGAAGACTTTCACTTGCTCTGCTTTACTTATTTCAGCACTCCTGTTCACAGCACTGAGATGTGGTATTTTCATCATCTCCACAGGAGCAGTATGAGCTGCTAATGTTGTTATACTGGTATCACCTGGACGCAGTCCACATTGCCCTGAAATTTCAGTGTCTCAGAGGATTGCTTTTGCTTTGCTACAGTGCCTTCTGCATTAACAGCCTTTCCAGAAACTCACTGTGCTGCTTTATATTAGTCTCAGCTTCCGAAACTGCAGAGGGAAACCTGGGTTTGTGCTGTTCGGTCAGTTCTTCCGTCATTTCTGTTTCTCTCTGTCAGAGCTTGAGGATTATAGCTGTCACTTCGGCCATTCACTCTTGAAGCTTTTGGAGTTCTTCTAGATGTTACGGGCTGAAGCTGGGGAGTCATTTAGGAGCAGGTCCCTGGGCATGATGCAAAAAGTTCTGCTGTCCTGGTGGACAGGTGTCGGGGCCAGGCTGGGAGCAGCCATGCAGATATGGGCCTTGCGCTGCCGTCCCCAGCTTAAACTTTACACAACATAAACTTGCCTGAAGAGAAGAAGATTGGAGCAGGAGCTGCAGGAACAGAGGGGAATAAAAACATAGATTGATCTCTTCTTTAAAACAACAGTTTATTCTTCCACAGCACTTTTAGTGATTGCAGATGACATGTATGAATTGACTGATCAGAGGTAGGATTAGCACTTGATGATTTGCTGTTGCCATGTAACTTCAGTTGGTCTGGATTAAAGCAACAGAGTTACATGCATTGAGGTACAGATATATATCATAGCTTAAAATCAGCTATAAAAAGGCTGCTGTTAGGCTTCTGGATTTTTTACCAGTATCTTCGGTGTGGAAATTCCCAGAAGAGCTTTATTTTTGTGGGCTGAAAGTTTTGTGTTGGGCCGTAATATGCTATCTATAATACTCTATTAAATAACTTTTAGTTACATTTTCAGTACGCCCCGAATTGCCTGTCCAACCATATCTCCTACGTGTCTTTAGGAATACTTCGATAGTTTGGCTCCACCTCTATTTTTAGTAAGCTTGTTCCTAAACATCACTTGCCTTGTATTTTCCATTTAAAATTCATAGAATTATAGAATAGTTTGGATTGGAAGGGACCTTTAAAGGCCATCTAGTCCAACCCCCCTGCAGTGAGCAGGGACAACTTTAACTAGACCAGGTTGCTCAGAGCCCCGTCCAACCTGACCTTGAATGTTTGCAGGGATGGGGCATCTACCCCCTCTCTTGGCAACTTGTTCCAGTGTTTCGCCACTCTCATTGTGAAAAATTTCTTCCTTAGATGTAGCCTAAACCTACCCTCTTTTAGTTTAAAACCATTACCCCCTGTCCTATGGCAACAGGCCCTGCTAAAACGTCTGTCCCCATCTTCCTTGTGAGCCTCCTTTAAGTACTGGAAGGTTGCAATAAGGTCTCCTTGGAGCCTTCTCTTCTGATTCCTGTGTATTTTGTTCCTTGTGTTCTACTAGCCATCTTCCTGAGCAAAGGTTAAAGTCTGAGTAGTTGGCTGCTTTCTCCATTTCATGGGTGTGTCTGCCTTTTGTTTCCAACTTTCTTCAGATGTTCTGTATAAAAGGAGATTCTTAAAGCTGCAGTCATAATGGATAAAGATGAGACCGTAACTTGTTAAAGTAAGCTGTTGGCCTGAATGTTGCAAATCTTTCCTTGCATGCAGTTTCTTCAAATCAGTCAGGCGCAAGTGTGTGAAAGTGCCATGTGCATTGCATGCCTGTGAATTATTTGTATAAGAATGAAAATATCTTTAAACAGACATGCCAGCATTTGAGCTTTGACCTGCTAATGACTTCGTCATTGAATAAGTTGTGGAACGCTGGATTCCTGTGCTTGGCAAATTCAGATTGCTAATCTGTCAAAGCTGAATTAGAGGAAAATGTATACTTTGTAATTCATTGCAAGAATGTAAGGAAAACAGATGCCTTAGTACAAGGAGCAGTAAGATGCTGAATATCCTTTTTGTCTGCTGAAAGCAGATGAAACACAGAAGGACTAATCCGTAGCATCCAATATGTCACTCGCTTTTATGTCAAATTAGATGAATCATCTGCTCAAATAAACACAGGAGTGTCTTGTGTGCTGAAGAATGGGTGGTGGTAGAGGACTGGAGTAATAAGATGTTAGAGTAAATATGAAATAATTTACACTCATTCATACATTTCAAATTAGTTACCATGCACAAATTAGCAGGTTTTTGTCAGGCATATTTTGGTTCTAGAGTTCAGTACAGACTTTCAGGACAGAGCATTAGTCTGATGCTGTCACCCAGAAACTTTAAAAAAAAAAAAAAATAAAAAAAATTGTCAAAACAAAGTTAACTTCGAAAACATTCATTTTTTGATGAGATTAGCCCGCTTTTGCCAAGTAACCCAGCGAGGGAGAGATGTCCTTTACTCCTGTATTGTTTGGTCTGAGTGACTTTGGGTCCTAGCTACATATTCAGAAAGGAAAAAATACAGATATAGAGTGAACAGTTCAAAACAGAGCCATGCAAACATGTGCCCAAATCCTGATAACGCAGTGGTAGAGCAACCTGTGTGTGCTTAGTGCAAGATGATGAACAATGCAAGTGCTTTTCAAGTTATGCTTTATTATCCAGATAAAGTGCTGTATTCCCTTAGTCATCAGTTCCTGTTGCAATTGCACCATATGTTCTCAGAAACAGCAGATGTACGGTCTAACAATTAGCAACAGAACTCTCCCACTTGAGGGGTTGGGATAATACTAAAATAATTCATAATTGATTTGTGTTGCATTTGTAAGACAGTTTTTCTTTCTGGTGCTATTTGTCCCCATTGGTTGCTGTGCCTATTTGTATTTCAGAAGGGTTTGCCACTTAAAGATTTTTAGAGCTGTTATGTAGACATTGCATTACATCTTTTTCAATAACCCTGAAAGGATTATCCATTGTAATGCTTGAAAGACTATGTGACTTCCCCAAGATCACCCAAGGCACCATAGAGATGTGAGGGGATACCACAGGTGTCTTGAAGACTAATCTTTCTGCAAAGACAGCCACAGCTGCAGGGTTGATGGGGAGCTGCCTGGGGGCAGAGCATCTGTTGAATGATACGGTACCACCTTGGAGGCAGTGCTGAAAGGCACTGTCTCCTCAATCTATTTACCCCTTTTGAATACTATATATTTCATTAATAAAGGGAATTCCAGGTCCTGGATGTTATTTCCAGTTTTCTCTACTGATGGAAGGTGCTTGCTTTCTAATACCATGGAATACTGAGGAGGTGGAACGTTGGTATAAAATTATGTCAGAACAGGATGCAAGATAATGGGAACAGGGGAAAAGGCCAGATTTCCACTGCAAGTTTTAGTAGATAAGCTCAGCCTTAGAGTATTCTGGAGAATATAATGTAAATTAAAAGTCCATTACAATCCGCCTTGCTGTGGGAAGTAGAAGGGGATTGACCGGCTGTAATAGGATATATTTTGAAAAGTAGCAGTTAAAATTTTTCCTGTCTGGTCATGTTCTCTAAGAGGAATCTTGTATCATTTGTTGTGAATAGTATGTTAACCTTTATAGCCTCCTGAGGAATGCATTGATTAACTTCCTTTTTCCAATTCAGCTTTACAGTTCTACGAAAAAAATGTCGAATACATGTATAATGTGTAGAAGTGTGTATAATATTGCCTTCAGTGAAAACTGATGATCTTAGGACTTTCTTACATAGCTCTTTGCTAGAGATATGTGTAGTCTTATGGGACTTAGATTAAATTCTTGAAAACAGTAACAAAGCCATAAGAAAAGGCAAAAGACTTCCCTTTTATTCAGTTTTTTAAACTGTAAAAACTCTTTCAGCAGTTTTGTCAAGGGTGAAACTTGATCATACAAAGTGTTATTGTCTCTTTCTACGGTTTATTTACAGTGCGTTGGAAGTCCACAACTTGTTTCTTCTGTTTTCTTTAATTCTGCTTAAGCCAATCAATAATTGTCAGACCTTTCCTTAGTAGTAATTTTGCAGGCTGTAGGTGTTTGATCTCTGTTCCTTATCTAATTGAGAACCAGTCAAGGCTGAATACTAGTTTTTTTGTTATGCTTAAAATTCTCAAAAGTGCAATAAATCAAACGGCATGGTTTTTGTATGTGGACAAATTTTTAATAGACTACTTTGTTGCATCTTGGAATATTTTGCCTTATTGGGCCACTGTGGTATTCGAAGCATCTTCTGAGGTTAAAACATAGGCAAAAAATCCTTCCATTGTGCTGTGATATTTCTTGATGATATCTGGATGAGTGATTGAACTGTAAGACTTCATTAGTTGCATGAATATTCTGTCCTTTCCTGGGATATGCAGTTTAGTTCTGGTGGTGAGGCATGGGTAATTATTGTCACTAGGAAGACAGTTGTTAAGTTTAGCACTCAGCACATCTTGCCTGTTGGGCTTTCACTTGCTACTTCTAATGGAGCTGAAGGAGTAGCCTCCCAAAGTCATTCCCACTTTGGTCTAAATGCTGGCACAGTTCCAGATCTTCTCCCAGTCAGATTTAATTCCAAAGCGTACACCATGCTTTTAGCTTTTTAGCTTTTTTTTTTTTTGACCCTGGACCTATCCAGTAGCTGTCTCTAGGGATGTGGACCTTATTTTGACATTGGAGTTGTCCAGTTATGAAGTTCACCACAATTAAGTGATTAAGCGGTTTGTTCTTCAGCATCTCTGTTGTTCTGCATTTGTCTACAATTGCATTCATAGAATGATAATTTTTTACTTCTCAAAAGGCTTTTATTTTAACTTGTCCAACCTCTCTGATGACCCTAGAGGAGTTAGAAGTGCAATTCATATACAAATAATGTGCTGCTGATCTATGTTGAATTTCTATTAGATGCAAACATGAAATCCTGGCCCTGCAGAGGTTTAACTTTGACCATCAGTAGAGTGAAATGCAGTTTAGTGAAGGTCAGTTTATAGTGAAGCTGAAGTTTGTTGTAGGCAGGGGAGAGAGTTGCTCTGTCATAAACTTTCCTGTCTGCTAAAGATATCTGTTGACTTGCGCTGTGCTCTTCATTTTTGCAGGACGGTCAGGTAGCTATGGCTCTGAAACACATGTGTTTTTCTTCTGCCTTTGCTTCTAAGGCTAAGTCACTTTCTTTGTATGAAAAAGTGAAGCTCCTAGGCTTCACATTTGAAGACGGTCGGCTCTCCCACAAGTATGAAACCACTTCTCTTAAAGTCATGTTTAGTTAAAAAATGGTGTCCTGTCTCTTCATCTAGTGTAACCTGCTTTCACATACTTCAGTGCTTTACTCTCCTTACTAGCATGAAATACCTCCCAAACTTCAAAACAGTTTTACCCTCGGAAACCTTTGGCCTTGAAAGACCACACACACATTTCTGTTACAGCTGTATCAATTGTACTCAGGAGTGAGATTTCAAAATTTCACTCTTTTGACCATTGGATAGGGAATGATGTTAGAGTGCTTTTGGGTCGTGGCATGCACAGAAGATGACAGCCCCTTTCTTGTTTGAAATAACTGTCTTCAGTAGTGGTGTTCTCTCTCTCAAACCAACCGGAATGGATGTGTCTCAAAACACTAAGCTCTGAAATTAGGATTATGGTAAGAAAATAGAATGAAGACTAGAACAATTTTTAATATCTGACCCATTGCGTGCTCTGAACTAGGGGAAGCGTTTGTGAAAGATTCAAATAACTGAACTTGAGGTAGAACCAAAAATCTTGATATATGATGAACTTATACATTAACAGCAATAATTCAGTCAGGGAAACAAGTTCCAGAGGGTGTTGATACAGTAAAATTATTGCTTAAAACCAAAATGTGTTGCATATCTTTTTTTTTTTTTTTGCAGGGCGACTGTGTTGCATTGACAAAATCTGTCCAGAAGTCCTGTGCAGAGTAACATGCCTCTGTATCATTGAATATTCATTTGATGTTGCATTTAGCTTGGAGCTGGTTTCATACAAAACATTTATTTTTGGAGATGTCCCAGCGCACAGGGACGGCATTGCTCACTGCATCCCCTGCAATGTCCTTCCCTCCACAGAGCTTTGGTGGAGCTGTGGATGTATGGTCAAGTAGAGGAATGTGTCTTCTCTTCCATGTCTTCCCACACTGTTGTCTTCTCTTGTCTCTGGAGAGTGTCCTGCTGTAGGTAGCAGTGGCACAGATGCCTCAGGTACCTTTTCATCAAGTCAGGATTTTACTTCAGCTGGCAGATCAATTCATAGTTCTTGCAGGAGCAATCACCCTGGCAGCATGTCCCTGGAGAAGCTGAGAGTGTCTGGCCCATCTCCTGGAAATGACAGGCCAGGGAGCACGATGGAAGGGGCAGGGGCCTGAGGCCTCTCTGGCTGGACTTGGCCTCTGCTGGAAAAACTCAGGCCTGGCTGGGCTGCCCCAGGCAGCAGGCTGTACAAAGAAGACCTCGGGCAGGCTCTGTCTTGTTGCCCTTGTGGGTCAGCCTGTCCTCATTTCCTTCTCTGTGACTGAGACCCACCTCCGCCTCCTGGGGTTGGGCAAAGGGCTGGGCAAGAGGCAGAGGACCTTTGGCCCTTGCCCAGGCTTTCTTCTCCATGTGGGCTGTTAGTCCTCAGCCTACACATTATTGGCCCAAGGCCTTGGTGAGTTCTGGCTCCCAGCGACCTGGCAGCATCCCGCCTGCCTGACCCCCATCACTTGCCTCTCTCGGGCATCTCTCGGCTTTTCTGCCAAGGCAGCATACAAGCAAAATCCCATGGAGCAGCAGGCACAGGGCTGAACAGGTCAATCAGGCCGCCCTCGGGGACCCCAGGGTTATACCCAGCTGGGCAGAGGAGGGTTGAAGCTGCTCCGCTGGGCAGGGCCAGTAGGAGCACCGGCTCCCTGTGCTGGGGCAGGGGCATTGCCCTGGTACTTGCGTATGGGTGGCAGCCCCTCAGCCCAGCAGCGCTTCAAGGCTGCCCTCACTTCCACAGGCTGCCCTCCGCATGCCTCCAGGCCGGGCCTTGGGCTCTGCTGCAGAGGGCTGTGGGTCCCACAGTGGGCCTTGATCCAGCCAGCATGGCCCTGGCCCAGCCCATGTGCTGTGCCTCTTTGGGGTGCCCCAGGACTCCCCATGTGCCTTTCCATAGACCTGAGCAGGCCCTGTATGCATTTTGGCAGGTGAATGCAGGCCTTGTCTGAGCTTAGCTTGTGTCCCAGTGGCCTCTGTGTTTCTTGGAGCACCCCAGGGTGTTCCTGCCCCTTTCCTGGTGTCCCAGGGTCTTCCAAGTGCCTCGTGGTGCAACCAAGCCACCTTCCTGTGCCGTTTGGTGCACCCTGGCACAATATGTACAGTAAACCAAAAGTTTAATTTGAAGTAGTCAGTAAAATATTTCCCATGATCCTATTTCCAGTTGTTGTTCTAAAAATGTTCTACATGTCTGTTTTACCTGACTTTTATTGTGAAGAACTTGAAGAGTTCTGAGTCAAGGATGAGGTAGAGCATAAAAGCAGTCAGCTAGAGTTTTGACATCAGAAAAGCCACCTCCTGCCCCATTGCTCTAAGACAGAGATAAAACTAAGAGAGAAATTGAGACCTGACCATAGGGATCTGAGAGAATATGTATTTAATATTGTAGCAGGGTGAAGAATTGCATGTTTTGTGTCTATGGTGTGTATGTAAAAAAGGGAAAGTAACTCGTCAGGATCAGGGCTGCTGTTCGTTGACTTTTCCTGAGTCTACGACTATTTTTCAGCTAGCAATCTCTTCTGAAAAACAGTTTGTGATGGGATCAAAAGAACAGAATAAAAGAAAATGCTTCATAGTATTTTATAGAATGGCCTTTGGCCCACAGCCAAAAAATGTTGTAACCCTGGATGTAATTATTAGAACAGTAATGAGCTTAAGAGGTAATACAGAGTGCAGTCTCTGCCCTGCTTCACAGGAATTCAGGAGAGGTGTTAATTTTGTTGATGATGTTATGGGAAAAGTAAAACGGCGATAGTGTCATTTTCAGCATGTGATGGAAGTTAAAGGACTCCATACACTTCCCAGGTAGGTTGAAGACAGAGAGAGACAAAGATCAGGTACATGATCTTTCAAAAACATGCATCAAAAATTTAAATTTCATATATGTAAAACTACTACAGAGTTTCTTTTTTTATTGATTTGATAATTGGGCATTAACTGAGAAGCAAGATAGTAAATTAAAGGCTTTAAAAATATGCCTGAAGGGACACTTTTGGAATGCCTCAGGGACTGTGGTCTGCACAGAAGATTTGGTAAGGAACAGCAAAAGTCAGCGAGGGGAAGAAACGGAGGAAATTTAGTGATATTCCACTGACTTGAGGTACTTGGTGAATGCAGATAGGAAAATAAAGACCAAAAGGTAAGCTAACCAAGACACTTCTCCTGTATTTTGTTAAGCCTTTTGGCTGACCGCAGAAGACCTAAGAAATCCTGATTTGAATTATAAGTGATGAGAAGAAAACCTAATGTAATATGAAAGAGGATGTGGCTAACTGAAGTTGTAAAACACCTATATTATCTCTAGAGTCAAGGCAGAGGAGAAGGAAGACTGATTTCTACCTACTTTCATCAGTGGTCTATGTGATATGTGTTTCTTGTTTATAAGACTAACTTAGAACCACAATAGCAAAGTTCATACTGTGACAAAATAACCATAGTTTCTGTACCGTTATTTTAATTTCATCTTGCACCTTTGTTTGTTAAGTTCAGATACCTGTTTTCTGTTTGAGTTATAAGCCCATTGACCATATTTCTTAAATGTACGTGTATCATGTACCATAGGGTGCCTGAGACAGGACCTGCAGGCACTGATCTAATCCAAATAATAGCTTCTGAAATAATAAGCTTTTTTTTCCTTTTAAATAGTAGATACTTTTGTTACCAATTGAAGAAGAAAAACTATTTTGAAGGTTGTTTTAACAGCATTTTTCTTTTTAAAAAAATGCTTGATTTCCATTCAGTATTTTCCATTACTAGATCATACTGTCTGGTTCCTGTCAGATGTTGGAGGATTATTACCTCGTTTCTTAGTCCTCTCCTGCATGTGGTATGTGTGAGACTTGCCTTTGTGACAAATGCTCTTGACAGAAGAAAATGAGCAAGACTTGCTGTTGCCATCCTATGTCATCACGGAACATAAAGGCATTGAATGTAACACTCTTTGAAATTATCTCATGAATTCTATGCAGCTTTTTGCTACAGTTTATGTTAGCGATCGTTAGATATAGCAGATTTTTACGTGTACTCATTGTCCCTCTGCACAGAATTGTGATTTTTTTTTTTTCCCCAAAAAGATCTCAGTAAGACTGACTAGTTAAGACTGCTGTGCATCAGATGTTTGTGAATATTTCATCCAAGCTGGCAGATGGCACAGTGTTGTCACTAGTTCAATTTCTTGGTAACACTTCTTAAGTTCCAGAAATTTCATGCAAAATGCATCCTGCTGTGCTAAAGCAGAGACGTTGGTTTACTTGCTCTGAAGCTGGCAGTTTACTGTCCAGCAACAGAGATCTCCTTCGTTCCTTCCAAACATTTCCTCTCTGTGGACTGTAACTCCTCCTCTCCACGTCATTTTGTTAGCTTTGTTTTTACACTGTGTAAAGAGAGTCTGCAAGCAGGATACTTCCTTAAATGTGTGATTGAGAAGTGCAAAGCAACTGTTTATTGTCTAACACATGCAGTTGACAGGACTAACGAGAGCTACTAGGCCAAGTATTCATATACTCGTCATCCTGGTGAGACTTCTAGGCAATGTGTGCTTGCTCCTGATTCATGCTATCCATGTCTTGGTTATGCCATCTGTGCATATCCCCACAAGAATAACAAGCAGGTGTACTACACCAGGATTCAGAAGGTTGCTTCAAAGTTTCAAAATAAGGTTGCGTAATCTGATTACCTCTGTTGGAATTCAGCTGATGTTGTTCTTTGGAATTTTGGTTGCAGATTGCATCTTCTAACAGAACATTCCCTGTTTATGTGTTTCATTAGTAGTAGAGTGGTTTGGTTAGATAATTTGGGTTTTTTTCTGAAGAAGAATAATCAAAGAACATATTCCATTTCTGGAAAATAAATGCATTAAAATACAAGGAGAGCTGCAAATATGCCAAGAGATTCACTGTTGAGCAAGTATGCTCATTCTGGGTATTAACAAGAGTTCTTATTCACAGAAGATAGTAGTAACAGTAGCTTAAGCGTCCCCATTCTGGCTTTTAACTTGCTAGCTTGTGCCAGTTTGAAAACTTAATTATGTAACAAATAAAAAAGATCAAGGAGTACATGAAAATTAGAATATATGGAGATCAGTAGATGTTTTTGCATTCAGATGTAAATCTGCTGTGTTTTGGGAATACATTCATCACATTTGTGCCACAGTGTAGGAGGGCCTGGTTCAATTGGTCTAAACAGAAGATAGTTTCCTTCCTAGTGTACAGTCTGAATTGTGTCACTGGCTTATTTCATTTTTATGTTGCTCATTAAGGGACTTTTCCAGAGCTACATGTCTCAATTAGTTTTGGGGCACTTGCAAGTTAAGTTTGACACTAGCATACAGGGTCTTTTGCTTTGTGGAATTATTCTAGCAGGCTTTGTGCAGCTGACAGGTTTTAGATGCCTTTCCACACCTTTTTGCAGCTCTGGGACTTGGGCAGACTCACAGAACTACAGCATGGTTTGGGTTGGAAGGGACCTTAAAGATCATCTAGTTCAGCCCCCCTGCCATGGGCAGTGGCATCGTTCACTAGATCAGGTTGCTCAAAGCCCCATCCTGCCTGGCCTCGAACACTGTCGGGGATGGGGCATCCACAGCTTCTCTGGGTAACCTGTTCCAGCGTCTCACTACCCTCATCATAAAAAAAATTTCTTCCTTATGTCCAATCTAAACCAACTCTCAGTTTAAAACTGTTGCCCCTTGTACTGTCGCTACAGGCCCTGGTCAAAAGTGTCTCTGTCTTCCGTATAAGCCCCCTTTAAGTACTGGCAGGCTGCAATATGGTCTCCCTGGGGCCTTCTCTTCCTCAGGCTGAACAACCCCAGCTCCAAAGCAGCCGATCATTTTTGTGGCCCTCCTCATAGCAGTGTTCTATGCACCAGTATCCCCAAGTCCTCTGCAGGACTACCCTTAATTCATTCATCCCTTAGTCTGTATTGATATTGGGAATTGCCCCGACCCAGGTGTGAGACCTTGCACTTGGCCTTGTTGAACTTCATGAAGTTCACATAGGCCCACTCCTCAAGCCTGTTTAAGGTCCCTCTGGACCCACCCCTTCAGCATATCAACTGCATCACTCTGCTTGGTGTCATCTGCAAACTTGCTGAGTGTGCACTTAATCCCACTGCCTGTGTTGTTGATGAAGATATTAAATAGCATTGGTCCCAGTACAGACCCTTGAGGGACATGACTCATTACTGGTATCCACTTGGACATTGAGCTATTGACTGTAATGGATCAGTTGTTGGCTCTGCTTTCAGGTAGAACAAAGCTTTCTGACTGCCATTTTCCACTTTGAAGCAGACATATCTAAGCAGAATAAGCTAAAATTATTGAATATGTAAAAGCAAGCCATTATAATGGGAAAGACTAGTCTTTCTACTACAAGCTGCAATAGGATTAATATTTACTGCTGGGAGTGTGACTTTTGGTATCTGGCTATGGAGGGCCCTGGAGAAACGATGGGTCTTGAATAACTACTTTGCAACAGCTGAGAAACTGAACATTTATATTCACAACACACTTTCTGATATTTGTAGACCACTTTGAAAGTATGGAAGTACTATTGCTATTTAATATTGTAGAGCTTGGGTATAATGGAGTAAGTCATGAATAGACACTATCATGAGCTAAAACTTAAAACTGTCGAAAACTTTTAGCTGTGCCTTGTAGTTACTCAGTTGTGAGTGCTTTATGTAGTAAATGAGATCATACAGTTTAATTTTCTGAATTTTCCCTCCTGTTTACTAATACCAGCCCCCCAACTTTCTTCAGACTCATCAGGGCTACTAAAGCAGCCAAAATATGCTTGTTTAAAATGAAAGATGTGCAAAACTACTATCTCACTTATCTCAAAAGAACGTAACTAAATCAGCAAAACCTCAGATGTGTATAGAGTCAGAGATCAGCAATATACACATGTTGGTATCTCACAAGTATATAATGCAGAAATAGAGTAATATGTGCTTCTGAATCCACTTATTTAAATAATTAGTGTGCAAAATGTTTACATATTAAGAGTGACTGAGGTAATCGGGAAATACCCAGGCTTGTTTTTTGACACCTCTTTTATGCATTTAAAACTGTCTTTAAAAAATACGGGAAAGCATGGAGACCTGCTGTATTTAGCTGTCTTTCAGTCAGAGTTTTGTGTTCACACACAAGTGTGTGAAATCTGCTTTTATGTCTCTGGTTTTGGAACTGAGAACCATATGGTATCTTGGTTCTGCATTTCTTAGATCTTCTTAATTGTGCCTGCATAGCAATTAGGGTTGCGCATAATTTAAAGAAAAAAATTCATTTTTTCTTGCTGTATAAAATATACAGAGAATTAATTTCAGCTTTTACAGTAACTGTAAGAAGCATTCAGGGTAGGGCAGTTCGGTTTATAGTTACTATATAGTTATTTTTACTCTTTAAAGCTTGTTTTACTCTTCTGTCTTATATTATGAAATAGCAAGACACAGGACATCCAACTCATCCAGTGAGGGGGGGCTAAATTATATACTTGTGCACCAATCCAGCAAAGCACTGGCATTGTGCTTATGTCCCATTGAAGTCAATGGGACCACTCATGTTTTGAAAGTTAAGTATGTGCTTTTAAGTGTTTTACTGAATAGGGATGAGATTATTATCATTCTTGAAGTCAAGCATGGGCTTAAGTGCTTGGCAGAATTGAGTTAGTTAACATCTATGACTTCGCACAAGAAAAAACGAACTTTGTAGCACGCTTGTTCAGAAGGTCCTTTTTCTGAGTTCTAGCTGAGTTTGAATGGCTCTGAGATAATGTCTTTAAGCAATAGGTGTCAGTAAACTGTTCTACACAGTATCTTTTGATGGAAATAAAAAAAAAATCAGGATGACTTTAGGACTCTTCCTTCTTTGGACATGGCTTTTCTTTTTTTCCATCTTTGTCTCTCTTAGTAACTTTATTTTGCATTTTCCAGCTGCTTTTTCTTTAACTGTCTGTTCTAGACATTTGTCTTCTCTCTAGGTTGAGAGGAGAGTTGAATTTCTTCCTTGAGTTTCTGAGCAGTTCTGTATTTCAAGAGGCGTGTTTCCTGTTAGGATGCTGCCTTACCTGTTCTCTGTATTCCTCTGCCTTGAGAGAGATCTCCAAACTGCCCACTCTAAGTTGACATGAGAGATTATTTCTGTCATCAGTTCTCTGTTGCTTTTGACATCCTTGCTCAACAATTTTCTGTCTCTTTTTATTTGCTGAACTTTTTTATATGCTGAAAATGGTTAGAGGCAAAATGTGGGCTACAGATCTGTGTTTCTTAGATGTGAGGGAACATGTTGTAAAGAAATAGCAATTTGTCTTCCTACCAAACTTGTAGGCGTGGTGTAGTCATGTCTGCTCTCAGTTGTCCCAGCCAGGAGGCAGAGTACAAATGGATTGTACCCCGCCAGGAAGTTAATTTCTTGGTTGGACTTCCAGGACTGACTTAAAAGACTAGCTTTTGTAGAAATGCCTTCACAAGTGTCCCTGATCTTCCAGAAAATCAGACTAGCTTTGGGAATTACACTTGATGATAAAGGGGAGGAAACGATACCAACTTGGACAGAATGACGGAGTCTGACTAAAGACCCTTCAAAGCTGTAGAGCTTTGTTTAGGTTAACAATGACAAGGCACACCAGAGATGTCCAGGACTGTGCAGTGAAAGCATTACATGATTAGGTAAACTGTCACCTGCTGTGATCAGTTTTGGGGATAATTGTTCAAAACTGTTGAAAGTGGTGGTGGAAGGAGGTTCAAGCCTCAGTTGTGACAGGCAATATGGGAAGGCAATAAAAGTTAGAATAAAAGGCAGTTGTAAAAGATTATTAATTGACTATTGAAGGTCTGTCTTCACCCATTTTGGGCCTACGTGTTCTTGAGCAAGCTGAATTAAATTTTACTTAGTCAGTTGTTCACAGCAGCCACCATACAGCTTTCCTTTTCTAGAAAGACTCTCCCTTAATATAATCAGTATTTCTCCTTGCCTGTTACTCTTCCCAAAGGGTTGCTTTTCGCCTCTCCCTGTCTCCTTTACCTTTTCTTGCTACAACATCTTTTGTATTAATGGGGTGCCTGAGAGAAGCATTTGTTTCAGAATCAGATTTGATCCCAAAATAGTACTGACCTGAGTGTGAAACCTGGTTTTGATGGTAACTGTGGACAGGTCACTGCTGCTTCTTCTTCTCATATGCTGCTGACTATTAGAATTGTCTTGAGTTTGTAAGGTGTTATATTGATGTGAAAAATTTTAACGAAGATTTATGTGAAAAAGTTGTAGAAAATTAAGTTGACAAACTATTTTGCTTGCTTTTTAATTAATAAAGTCCTCCTAAATAATGTTTAGTATCATCCAAAGGTATTTACTTGGCTGTTTTTAAAATATGAATTCTAAATTTGCAGTTAAAATATCTGTAAGGTAAAATACACATCATAATTCTCTCATAAGGCAGCAGTACTTCTCTGCAACGTTCCTTCTAGTTGTCTCAAGCTGCTTTTACAGGATAAAACTACAATGCCTGAGTATGATCCATGTGTCAGATGAGAGGAGTAGGTTTTCATGGGTCTCTTGGGTCACAGAGCAGATCACTGCTAAGTAGGGGGAACACAGCTGATGGCTTCGAAGAGCCTTACTCTTCCACTTAACATGAGGGTATTTATTTAGTATTTGGGGTGATATACCATCTTTTTGTAGACTTTCCTGTGTTCATCTTTGGTTTAAATATGAACATTAATGGAAGTCTGTGTTGTTTTGAGACTACAAGCTGTGAATTTCCAGAGTTGGGTTCCTCAATCCAGAGGAAAGCAAATGAAATTAGGTGTTTATTTTTCCAGGACTCTTATGAACATCCATGCTGTGTGGTTTGTGGTGTGGTGTTTTTTTTTTTTTTTTTTTTTTTGGTTAGGCAGCTCTGAGTTTGCAGGCTGGTTTCTTTTTCCTCTTTCTGTGTTTGCTTTGTGGGCTTCAGTTTTATGCTTAGACCTTCTTAACCTTCAGTTTTCAAAACAAAATGCTGGTCTTTACTATGTGTGTATAAACTTCATGTATGTTTGGTTCTGGGCATTACTGCTATGGCACTTGATTATCCTTAAGCTGCAGAAACGTGAGCCACTGGGTTTTGATGTTTGATTAATGGCTCGCAGTCAGAATTTGGGTGTATGAATATGTTCAGTTGTCTTGAGTTTTGTTTTTGTTCATTGTTTTTATTAGTAAGAAGGTAGATTGAAATGAGTCTGAAATATAATTATTTCTAGATTACATTTTCAATATAGCAAAAGAGGAATTGCCTGAGTCTTTCCTAAGATTCATGGAAGTCTTAAGTAGAACATGATAAGTCTTATAATTTATTTCTAAATGTAGAATGATTGATTCCTAAAAATGTATTCTTCTTACAAGTGATGTCCAGTGGAGTACATTAACATATAAAGAAACTAAAGCAATTAGTTTGCAATTAAAATAATAAAATTAAACAATATTGAGAATGGTAATTATGAATGTATTTAATATTCAGCCCCATGAGACACGCATTTTATGTGTGGTAAAACCTGCAGGGAGCAGGAATCATGTGGTTCCCTGTCATTAGAGTTCAGTAAGTGGGAGTACCTTGCCGGGAACAGTCAGTCTGAGGATTCTCAGTTCATTTTGCACCACCAGGCTTCTTTCGAGGCACGAGTTGGGAATTGTTGTTTTCTCTGTTGAGTTTAGGGGAATTTGGAAAAGAGCATTCTTGCTCCTGTTGCTGTTAGTGATATACTATTTTGTGATAACATAGTCAACAGCTACTACAGTGATGTACTACAATTACTTTATTATTAGACAAAGACCAATCTGTAAATTAGTCTGCCTAATGTTAGGCAAAGCTTTCATGGTTTGCTTCCGTGAATACTATTAGCCACATTGATATGATTTATTTTATTTTTAAAATCCTTTCACTTATCTGGATCCTCTGGAAGAGTTCTTACTGCCCAGTCCTTTTGGCTGTAAGGAGGCATAATTATGGGTCCTTCTATCTCAGTACTCTGTTTTCAACAGCGGCTCTAAGCAGACAGCTAGGGAGAAGTAGGGCTGGAGCACAGGTGCATGGATCCTCAGAATTGCGTGATTACTTTGTTAGGGTTTTATCAGTTTTTATGATAATCCATTAAGGGATTCTGTACTTGGTCAGCATAAAAAAAGAGGCAAACAAAATCCTGCTTTCATCCACTTAAATTGGGAGTCTGTGTACTAGGCGTGATTAGATCATACATGTCCAAGTGTTGCTTTTGCAAGAGTTACAGAAGAATTACAGATGGGGTGACTGAGGCTTACAGGGATGAAAGGCCAAATGGTTTAAATCAGCATGATTCACCTCACTGGAGCCCCATGAATTTACAACAGATGAGGATTTGGTCCGTTTTAATGCAGTTAAGGTCACGCATTCAGCTGGTGACAGAGGTAATAAATGACCCCAGCCCTTGTTGTCACGGTGGTTGCCATATACACAGCAGAAGCAGGCAGCACTTGCGACTCAGAAGCAGCCAGACAGGAAAACGTGCAAGAAGCTTTAGCATAAAAAAATAAATTGCTGATGACACTGAAGTTGTGATTCTGAAAGATAAGAGGAATAGACATGGGAGAGCACAGAACAAAGACTTGCAGTTCTGCTGGGACTGCGTAGTGCTGAGACAATTATGAGATGGTTGCTTGAAGTGAGCAAGAGGTACGCATTTGTAATACATCAAAAGACAGATTTTAGAAGGAGCATATTAAAGTAGAACTTGAACTTGCTACTGACTGCACAAATCAGCCAGATCATGCTTTAGAGACACTTAAGACATCTTGTGAGCCAGCAGAATATTTTAAGGAAGTTGTTTGTTTTTTTCATTGGTGGTTTGTGTGGATTTTTTTGTTTTTTGGTTTGTGGGGAAGCTGATGGAGATGCTTTGAGTGCCTGTGGGAGTTGTAGCCAATATCGGTGCTTTGCTTCATGCTGCTGACAAATTTTATGCAGTGAACAGTGCACTGTGGGTACAGAGCTAGGGCCATGTTATTCCCGGTATTTTCCTCGTGAGAATACCAGCCGGCTAGCGCAGCGGTGATCTGTTCCACTTGAATTCCAGAGCAAACGGCTGGCAAGGAGTCTCTCCCTCTCTTAATATCCTGGGCTGAGGCAAATGCTAGATCTGCAGTTTTCCAATGTGCAAATGACTCAGTGCTCTAGTGGGCATGTTACACCTATTTTTCCTGTATGAAGAAAAAAAAAAGATCCCTGGATCTTTCTTGGTTGCTTTTCCTTTTCAGCTAAAATAAAATACAGCTGAAAGTTGAATCGCTGTCTATAAATGAATATATGACTAAATCGTAGTAATTAGTGTGAAGTCCAAACAATGATTTTCCTTAAAGCCTTAATTGAACAAGATTTTTCTGCTGTCTCTGAGCATCATAAAAACAATGCCATGTGCATCACGGGTGGGGGTGAGATGAGGGAAAGATGCGAGGGAAGAAGGATGCCATTTGATCCTATTGAGTCCTACCCAGTCACCAGACTGCCACCTCTACGTCCACCAAAGATGTGTCAACATTAGTCCATGTCTCTTTGTCCCATTATGGTATAATTTCCATGTGCACTCAGGGACCTGCGTAAGCCCACTTCAGTTGTAAATGTGAGTAATTCATCGCTTACCAATGCATTTGGTAAAGGTAATCAAGGGAGTGGATGCCATGACTTGAATCACAAAGCAAGCATATACTCTTCGATACTTCTATTTCCAGGTTATTATTTATACTTGTAACTGTTTCTAACTAAACTATAGGTATTGTGAATACCAGATGTTGTAAGACACATATTGTACACTTCTCCAGAATCCTAGTAAGTAATAAGAGGTGAGAGATACGGTTTCTCCTCTGTTAAAAAACCCAACATAATCCACCAAAAGCCAGTCACATGAATGTGGCTGCTGCTTCACTGTGGTATGGTCCTTGCCTTGTTTCTGACCTGTTTGTCTCCGATTGATGAAGAGGTGAAAGTTAGTTGTTTATCTTCTTCACAGTCAACCTTTTGCCAGCAGATAATCCCAGCTCTTACTGAAGAGTAACTGGCTTCTGGGTGTGTGTAAAGACTACCAGTAAGATTGGTTCACTTCTGTCCCAATATTTTGTATAGTATACTGAAGTGATTTGCGATAACCTTTGAGATAACCTGAGAGGCATCTGAAGTAGGGGATGATTTAAATGTAGGTAGGAGGGGGCTGTGGCCTGTAGGTTTGTAGAGATCAGTTTCCCTGATTCTCTTTTAAGTTCACCTGGTACAAGTGGGATGAATTTACATACCCAGTGATAATGAATGGAAGAATGAGTTGCATGTGACCTGTCTCATGCTAACATTTGCCTTCTGGCTAATTCAAAGTTAAAAGAGGATACATCGGTAACTTCAGTTTTCTTCTTTGAAAGTTTGTTACACTTCTAGCTTCCTCCCAGCACTGGGAACAGCAGTTACAGACTTCAGAAATAGGTATCTTCAACTGGTACAAGACCAGGAAGATGGGGTTTTGCTGTGTGTTTCTTCAAACCTGTTTATTGCAAATTTATCAGCCTGCTTCCTCTCTTTTTTCCTGAAAGCACAGGAGCATTTGAAAATAAAGATAGGCCTGGGTTGCAGAACAGAGGAAGCAGAAAGAAATCTCATGTCTTGTCGTAGGATACCTCAGTGCTTGGATTCTGTGTTCTTTTTTTCCGGATATATAAAAAGCTATTTCCAGATATATAAAAACTATTTTGCCTAATCAGTTTTCAGTACAGAGGGGAAAAAGCATGTGGAGTTGTATGTGTGTGCATGTTGTGGACACACATAATTTTTTTTAAAGGTCTAGCCCCTTAGTTGAGTATTCTTTTGTTTATAAAAACTGTTGAGAAAAATTAAACTCCAAGCATGTGCTGACACGGTAGTAGCTTATAAAACTTTGCACAGAGAATACAGCTGTGGCTGCTGTCCACCAAATAACCTCCTTGAGCTCTGTACCACATCGCAAGGTACATGCACAAGGAAAGAAAAGGCAAGAGTGTTATTCACAAAAGCAAATGGAGGTGTCATGTATTAGAAGGAATTTCACTCGTTTCATTTGCAAAAACAAATTGCTTCAGTGTCAACAGTCCCACCTTTCTTAGCCTAGTGCCTTCTATTGTACAGGCATTTGGCTTTGCTAGTGTTTTCAGTAAGGCCCTATTAATCCAGTTACATTATCCTTGATAACAACTGAAGCTCTAAGTATTTATATGCAGGTGTTTCTTTGTCTGCTTTTGTTTTGAATGTGAAACAATATTTTAATTACTTCTTTAGGTTTTTATGTTCTCCTTGTGTACAAGATTCTCCACACATAGTGACCTCTGGGAGCTATGCAGATAAAAAGAATTCACAAACGTACTAGAGAGACAAATAATATTGGAATAAAATTGGAACAGTATGGAAGGCAGTAATGCTTAAATGCTGAGGACAGTGTAGTGCTGGAATCCAAATGATGGAAGTTTAATGATTCGGGTGGGAGTCACAGTCTACATTGTTACCTGTTGGGCTAAAGGACCACTCCTTAGGAGTATATCAGCTGCATTAGGACTTCTGTTGACTCACCAACAACTAAAAATATTTATTTTCCTGTGTTTTTGTGGATATTTGTAGTATCCTGGGGTAAATTTAAGTTTAGAGCCAGCTAGTCCATACAGACTATGTCTATCTTGTGGTCTCGCCTCCTGCCCTATGGTAGTGCTCACGTGTGGGGTGCGGTATGTTCGCAATTTAAGATTCACGTGTTAGTCCTGTGTCTTGTCTTTATTATATGATTCCTGATTCAAAGCATTACAGAAAATGTATCATCTTCCTTAAGCTGTGAGCGCAGCCTAAAAATCATACTGCTGTGGAGGAGAGAGGTAGGGAGCAGGCGAGTATTGATGTTCTGCTCGTTGATTTAAGTTTGGGGCCTTTCAGCTATGGGTCATGTCATCTCCCAGTTTAAACTTAGGTAGCTAATTCAGTTTTGTTCTTTGTGTGGAAGATACTGTTTTATATTTCTAGGAGGTACATCTTTAAGGAGAACGTCTTTAGGAAAGCTTTATTTAAGAAGTCTTGAGAAGTAGTAGCAGGTTGGTTATTTATAAAGGGAGTGTTTGTGCTGGCCTATGCATTACAGTTCTCTGTTGAATATGCATATATTAGCTTTCGGTATCTACGCATAATTATGATAACGGTAAAACTCACAAATAATTTGAAGTCCTAAATTTTGCCTCAAAGGCAACGAGAAACTTAAAAGGCAGTGACTGTTGCTTTTTCATACTTGGCAGTCAATGAAAAAGTAGATCCACAGCTCCATCTACTGGAGTCCAGACCCGCCAGCGAGAGTTCCTCTTTATTGAATACGCTCTGCACTCCGGCACGCTTGTGTGAGTAACCGCAGAAGCTGAAATAAAAAATAAAATAAAAAATACGAGATTTTAGTTTTTAGCTGGTGGATTGCTGGAATAGATTTCCCTGGAGACATTGGTGTAACATTTTGACAATTTTACCTTTTTTAACACTTGTGGGGCTTTTGCCACCATTATGTTCACTGTCTGAAAGTTGAACAATTTGCTGCTTTTGACAAGATACAGTAATATATAAAATGTAGAGCTTGTTGTATAATTCTTACCCTGTACACTTATGTATTTTATACTCGTACAACTGCTGTAGACAAGATAAAGGCCTAATATTGTGTAGTTGGATGGTTTTTCCACAGATCTCCTGTGTGGAAAGAATAAGCCCCAAGTGTAAAAAAACTTGGGCTCTTTGTTTTCTCTGTCAATGAAATACATGACTTTAAGATTTTTTTTTTTTTTAGATTAATTTGCATTTTGCAACACCTTGGTGAAGACCAACGTGAAAGGAAACTATTTCCATTTGGTTAACGTTTAAAATTGCTAGTAAGAGGGAAAATGTTTTGTTTGCACTTTACCTATTTCTCATTTGCATTGATTTCAGCACAGGAGCTCAGAAACTGTGAACTGTAGTCAGGCTCTTGAGGAAGAGCAGAGCCTGAAATAACCCACCATTATTCTCGCTGCAGTTAAATGTTTTCAAAATAGTTTCCTTCAGTATATCAAACTTTGTCTTGTGTAAAACCACATGCAAAAATGTGCATCAAAAATCCATTCCATGAACAGCAAAATTTGAATGTCTGTCTACTGCAGCACCGAGTAAACACTTCAGTTTCTGCAGTAACTGAATTTTAGAATTAAGTATTACAAAGTAATGGTTTGTGTATTTGACCAAGATTCAGATCTCCGTACAGAACACTGCGTAGACTATTTTTTGACTGTTCACGTTATGTGATAATGATGTAAAATGTATTTTGTCCTAAACAAGGAGCCTGATCTAATTGAAAGCCTTTCTAGACTGCCACTTTTCCTTGATCCTTCTTGTTTACTTGACTTCTTGCTAATACTCTAAAAACCCTATAATTTCTTTTAAGATACGTGGAGCTTTGTATTGGGTCCTAGATTGAGTGTGTAGGATCAGAACTGTTGTCCAGTTTAAATTTGAAAGAGTCATCTGGAATGGCATAATACCATTGCAAAGGTGTCTTTCTCAGCTGTTTTCTTTTTCCTCTGCTGCAGCTTTTAAGAATGATGCCAGTAGGGATGAGGATGTTAGATACAGAAGACTAGTGGTTTCATAGAGAATATGTTGGACTGAATTTCGCTCTGTAAGGGTTACTGCTATAAAGTGGTAAGCACAAGTAATTACGTTAAATGTGGAGACTGAAAGGACACACCTCCTGTTTTGTTCATAACAGGACATATATGTCAGTTTATACCTCCTCTGCAGTAAGCGGAAAAATTAATGAAAGATCTTATTTCATTAATATCTGGGGGTATTAGTATCTTGAAATATATATATATTCTTTTTTCCTGTGTTGCAAGTAGATACGTCACTTTAACTCAGTGCTAAACTTTGGCACTTCTATGCTGCAAAATGTGTGTGTATATATCTAAAATAATCAGTGTATGCAAATAATATTAAAAAATAGTAATTATTCACAGTATTCAAAGTATTTAAACTGTATATGCAGATAAGCATTCAAATATGCATGTATGTGTACATGTATGTGTGTGTGTTTTGAGAAATGTCCTCTGATAATAGCTGTTGTAGACCTGGAAAGAACAGTATAATTAGTTCATATTTTATGGGTGAGTATTTCTGTTGGTTAGACAGTAAGAGAAATGTTGAAAGTTTATTTGTGCTTTTCCTTCAAGAGGCAAGGAAGGAAGAAAGAATGAGTAAATACTGTTTTGTTATATGCAGTTAGAGGCAATGAGTTCTATTAAAAATTGTTACCACCTGGAAAGCTAAAGCTGTATATATTCACAGGTCAGTTAGTAGGAATAATCTCTATTATTATTTAGACACAACCTTTTTATTTCCAGTGAAAGTTACAATATGTGCTGTTTGCTCTGTTTTTCCTCCTTTGAGCTCTCAACATGGAGAACTCCATAATTATAGACCAGGATGGTTTGTTCTTCAGTGAACTGACAATTAAGGTGTGGGCAGGAGAATGAACGATGGGAGCAAATGTTTTGTCTGAGCATAAAATGCACAGTGATTTAGTGCATTTTAAAAATATTTTGCTCATGTACTGCAGTTGTAAAACTGCAATCTAAAGTCTTTTTTTCAGCAGTTATGTTGTCTCCTTAAAAACAAGGAAGAACCCTCACAATCTCTCAATAACCTTGTGTTGAGTGTATGTGCGTATCCATACATATTGGTGTGCCTGCAAGTACACATTCACAAAAGCAAAATACCCCCACACGATAGGTCTGGAAGCGGTTAAAGAACCAAGAGAGGTTTGTATGGGGAAAGTGGAGAGGGTTGCATGCAGCTTTCCAAAGCCCATTTTCAGTAAGCTGAACTGCAGACAGATGGACAAGCTGGTACAACGTAAGCGCCTGTGTGAGTTCAGAGGGCTACAGCTTCTCTGTGCTGCTGCCTCTGGTGTAAATGCAAACTACCTTATGTGTCAGTAAAATGGAACAACTGGCCGTGCATCAGTTTGGTGGATGTAAAGTTATTCTGATCGTTTGTGTGTGTGTGTGTGTGCCTGTACCATCAGTTCTGTCCCAATTAGACTGAATTCAAGTTTTGGGTTTCAATCGCAGGACCTTGGTATTGTCTAGGTCGGGTTTTAGCTTGTCATCAGAGATCACCAATGACTTCTAGGATTAGTGACCTTTCCCAAGCTGTTTCTCTCATCTTAAACTACGAAATTGCTTATTGATTCCTGGTGCTTGTGAATATTGTGGCTACTTGGCAGTGCATGTTCTAGTTCATGGAGCTGAACTAGATTTAAAAAAAAAAAAGTTAACAACACAGAAAGTACAGTCCAATGTCTAGTCAGAAATAGTCTCTGAACTTACTTGTTACCCTTTCATAGTAATATAACATACATATAGTTTCATTACTCCTTAAATATTCTGTTCCCATTTTTGTTTTTATATATATGTGTGTATATATACACTATAAATATATATATTGTTCATAGATAGTTGTAGCTGCATAATGCATATTCTGTTGCTCATTAGATGAATGAATTTGTTTTTGCACTTGACATACAAACATTATTTAGATAGATGACCTGAGTTTTATGTCTATGTGCTGAACACTTGCAGCTCACAAAGTTGCACTCGGGCTTTATACCTACAGCCTCTCTTGCTCTTGTGCTTATATATCACGTGTCTTTATTGCTCCCTCTGTGGTCCCGTCTCTCACAGTGGTAGTTTATTATAACGAGAACAAAAAGGAGGTAGAACTGGTATATATTTCATAAAGATTAAATTTCTTCTAGTACATCTGCTGTGCTGATCAAAATAAGTTTTTATTGCTTAAATATTTATAAAAAATGCCAAGTGTCTGTGTATGAAACACTTATTACTAATTCAAAAAACTGCAAAAACAGCTAATTATAAGCAAATAGGCTACAAGAGGATTGCAGAGAAGTGTTCAAAGGAAACATTAAACTTCAAATCTAGAAATGTGATCCCATATTTTGACAGTAAATTCCTAGAATTTACAGTTCCTTAGGAAGAATTTTTGGTGATACATATTTTAGCTTCACTGTAATGACAGCATTTTCTTTGCTGTAAGGTGATACATACAGCCTTTAGCAGGAGCATACAGAGGAATCCAACTGAAAGTTCAGTGAAGATTGGGAAATTGAAATTCTTTCCTAAAAATATTTTGTTCTACTTGGATCATGAAAAATGAAGTCTCTTTTAAGAGAGCTTACAGTTTATAAGTAGACTTGTCCCAAGAATTTACAAAACCAAGGACATTTGGGTGATATATTTATGTCTTTTGGCATGTAGATTTTATACTGTTACCCAGTGTTATCTGCATTGTATAATATATCATATATAATAATGTATCTCTCATCTGTAGCATGTTTTGAGCCACATCTTTGCTCAGCTGCCGGGTTTTCAGCGCTGCCTATTGAACATCACTTTGAAATTCTAAAAATATTCAGTAATGCATATGCAACAACTTGTAGCTGTACATAAAATTGATGTTGGCATTTCATGTATTTAGGCTGACTTAAAGCCTGTTCAAGTGGACTTTGAGGCTGAACCTTTTATCTTTCTTTTTTTTTTTTCCTCTCCTCATCCCAGATTAGTTTATTGGCTGTGAAGAACCACAGAGACTTTGTGCCCTGATGGGGGACTCGGGATCCAGACGATCGACTCTAGTATCTCGGTTGCCAATATTCAGGAGAAGTATTGGCCGGAGACATGACTCCCTTCCTTCCTCACCTTCTTCTGCTAATGCCATTGGTGTCCACACCTCCTCCCCATCCAGCACCAACTCCAGCTCAGGGAGCACAGGCAAGCGCCGGAGTATTTTCCGGACTCCTTCCATTAGCTTCCACAACAAGAAAGGGAGTGAGCAGAAGCCTGACTCAGCTAGTCAAAATGTTAACATCTCAAATGGTGCCCAGTCCTCTTTCAGCACTTTTCAAAAACTGAGCTTAGAGGAACACATTAAAAGCAGAGGAAGGCATTCAGTTGGCTTTGGCAGCTCACGTAGCAAGAAGATAACAAGGTCTTTGACAGATGATTTTGAAAAGGGAAAGGAGCCCTCAGCTAATAAGAATGTCTTTATAAATTGCATAAGCTCTGGGAATAATGAGGGTGATGATTCAGGCTTTGCAGAGGAGCAGAGCCGATATTCTGTCAAACAATCCACACGAAAACTTCTCCCTAAATCTTTCTCATCGCACTACAAATTTTCCAAACCAGTTCCGGAGAGTCAGTCAGTCTCTTCTGTGCAGCAGTCCAGGTGCTTGCTGGAGGTTAAATCGTGTGTGGAAAGTGAACCTGTGATTGCCAAGTCCTCTCCTCCATGTTCGGCGGAGACGACAGAGTGCATGGGAAGCTCCTTGCAGTCCCCGCTGCTCTCGGCTGACCTCACAGCTGCCCAGACCCCCTCTGACTTTGTCGCCTTGACGGAGGATTCTGTTTCAGAAGTTGATGCTCTGCCAAGCAGCGGGCCTGGGGTGCTGCTTGCAGAGGATTTTGGCCACAATGTCTCTACCTCTCAGATCTTCTTTAATCCGGCTGCTGCTTCTGCGAGGGAAACTGATTTTGTGGAAGGTACTGGCCGTTCTGCTGGTGTATCTCCTGCGAGTCACGCAAGCTCGTGTAGAGTTGAATCTAATACCTTATTCAAAACCTCAGCTGCTAATCAAACAAAAATATTGTTGCAAGCCAATGAACTACATGTTAACAATGCCAGGCACATAGGAGAAATGAACTCTGCAAATGCACGTTTAGAAACCTTGGCGTTTCAACGTAGAGAAGAACCGGTGAGACTCTCTCCAAACGCACACAAGTTGAGTGGGGACAGAGATGAAAGCACGCCGTCCAAGCACACAAGAGAGACAATTCCTGCAATGGAGTCTAAGATTGTTCCATGTTCTGAACCTCAGTCTTTTAAGACACAACAGGGTTATGAAACAAACTGTTCTAAAGGTATGTCTTATGGTCTTTTCATTGTTGGATTTGGTGGGGGTTTTTTGGCCTCAGTTCTTCCGTAAGAATTGTTTGGTCATTAAGTGTTTTTGTAGAGTTGCCAGTGCTAGCTAGGAAGTTCAAAAGTTATGAATTGTGCCCTCCTCTCAAAATTGTAGGAATTAAACAAAAAGTCTATGGTTTTTTGAGTTCATGTTTTACAGTTTGCTAACACTCATCCCTGCTGTTCGTAGCTATGCTTTCCTGTGATAGAAAATGGATAAAGAAAGTATTGATACTCACCTCCTGAAGGCTGCATTTTTGAGGCATGCCTATTTTGGAATTGAGCCAGAGAGTTGCATTGTTTGAGATGGAAACATTGCCAGAGAAATGGCAACCTTCTTTTAGTCTGGTTGTGAAAAATAACACAGTTTATCTTATATTGATCTGAGGTTTGAAATTTCCCAACTCTTGCTTGTTCTATTCAACTGATGTTTTAGAGTAGCTTGGAGTGGATATTTCTGTGGCAAAATTTGAGAGATCCTGTTTCTGCTTCCATCTGAAATAACATTGTGCAAGTTCTCATTATGTAATCTATGAAACAGAGTTAATTACCATCTAAATTTCACACTGGATTTTTAGTTTATGAAAGGAATTTGGAAATATTAACAAGATTAAGTGGAAAGGCTGTGCCTGGAAATCCCAGTCTATAGAGCTGCAGGTGAGTAAAGGCACCAGGCCCCTGAGTGAAGGACACCTATCAGAAGACATTTATCTCTGACAGTTTATTTTCTCAAACCAACTTAAAGACTGGTGCTTTCTTGCATAATCCTGAGGCTGTATCTCGTGGGACAAAATTTGTGAGAGTTAACAAGATTGCATTTATAGTGGTTGTATTGGAAAATGAATGAGTGTAAACTCATATGAATTCATACCCATCTTTTCACTTGGACGTTTATCAAGGCATGTAGATTATAAGCAATCAAAAGCAATCTTGCCTTTTGAATTATTTGTCCCTGCAAGGCTTGGTTAAACATCTTGTACATTAATGGCAATATGAAGTCAAATTAATCCACTAAATTAGCTTTCACCAGAAGGGACCTCTTTCC
>NW_010548165.1:74749-79942 GCF_000687285.1 Phaethon lepturus
AAAATATTTCAATTTTTATATGTTACCGGTCCTGAGCACTTGGTTGATCTTCCTTGCAACAGTGGCTCATTTGTGAATAAGCTCATCCTTTTGAGTCTGACTTACTAGAGTGTACTGCAGAACAACAAGTGGGTAACTTGGAGTGGTGTTTAGAAATACACAGTGCATTTGAAACTCATGCACTGACAGTTGTATATTTAATCTGTGTTTCTGGATGGCAGCTAACTGGAATTGAAACTGATAGAGGGATTTTTGTAAGTGGGATTAATGTTCACAGAAACTCTAGAGCTAATACTGCACTATATAAAAGTGAGTCATTAATGGTTAGAGTTTTATAGTTCTGTTCAAAATGCGTTTTTTTTTATGTGTGGTGAAGAATGTATTTGAAATTAGAAACTGGCCAAGGATACATTGAAAAAAGATATAAAATCCTGTCATATTAAATAAAACAAATACAGAAAAAGCTTATGTGGCATTCAGTAAGATATGATTATAAGTAGCTGTATCTGTTACAACCAGACTGGTTTGAAAATTTGGTTTTGCTAAAACAATATTTAAAACCAGATGTGAATGAAAAATATTTCTGTGCATTTTCTTTGGTAATATTTTCTCTTCCATAACTGGTCTCATAGCTGATATCATTGTAGACAGCATTGCGAACATGATGTTAATGTATGAGTAGGTTTGATGTGCCTTATATTTCTTAGTATAACTTTATATAATTTTTTATGTGATAGGGATTTTTTTGGGGAAAAAAAAAGAGCAAATGTCTGTTTTCTCATAAAAGACAAAAGATAAGATTTTTTGTATTACATTTATTATGATATTATGCTTTTGTCTTTCCCCATCCCTAAATTTGCCTTAACACCTCAAAATGTATTTTTTTCCTCCTCTTTTCTGATGTGTTACTATTTAACTGGAATTGGGAACTGGGATTCAGTCTGCTGGCTGCAGGCTGGGTTTGGAGGGTGTGGATGCAGAACTGAGCTCGGAAGGCCAAACAGAATCCAAAACCAGTGTCCATCCCTGTCCTATGCAGTTGTCACAAAGCTGTGACCTGGCCCTACAAAACCTAGACTTGCCTCAGGATGCAGAATAACGCAGGGTGGGTTTAGCACCAGTGGATCAGCGATAGTTTCTCTGGTGGTTTTTACTGGACAGTGGTTTGGACAAGGGTCCAAGCAGGGGAGAAAGGAAAGCATGGAGCAAGGGTTCTTCAGGATTCTGTGAGGAGCTGTGGACTGGGCTGTAGCAGGCTGAGTGTGCTAGGCATTGGGGGCTGAACAATGAACTGGTGGCCCAGGTGGCATTTTTATCTAGGCAAGCATGATCTGCTTTCTACGGGATATCTCTTATGTGACTGCCTTTCAATGTAAACATTTCAAGCAAAGCAGTGTTCTCATTAAGAAAATATTTGTAGAGAGTAATTCTCGGCAGAGATTGCTGATTGCTTCTCTATTTGTAGTTGATCTTGCTAATAGCTTCAGTCCGTACCGAGAAGACAGATTTGTTGAGAAACGGCTGAGATCGTCTTCAGAAGGTACTGCTGGAGGCAGTCGGCTGATCATAAAACCAAAGGATGGAAATACAGAAGAACTTAACAGCCTACGGAAGCAGAGAGCAAGCTCGTCCTCTTCAAAAATGAACAGCATGGTGAGTTTTATTCCTGTATGTCTAAGTTTTTGTTTTTCTGTGTTTGGTGTAACTACAATAAGAAGTAGCAACTTTACAAGTAATGGTTGGTAATAAGGGGGGGGGGCAGGGGGCGGGGAAAAAAAAGCTGTTCAGGCTTCCAAAATGAGATCCAGGCTCAGCTACAGATATTAAAAGTATTTTTTTCAGCGTGTGACGTTGTGAAAAGGTTTGTATACTTTCTGTGAAGAGATTCTTGTTGTTATGCTTTGCTGATTTGCATGGGAGAAAAATACTGGGAGAGGGAACTGTAGCAAAATTTAGTATGACTATTTCTGAGGTTAAAGACAGTGGGCTACTCTGTGGCAACATTATATTGTTACTGTTAGTTATTTCATGGACTCATGGCTGGTATGAGTGAGATGAGATTCAGACCAGAAGATGAATAGAGGACATTTTCTGTAAGGAGGCTCATTTGAAAGGTCTGAGCGGTCCTTTTTGAAACTGGTGACAAGTTTGAATGCTTTCACTCTGAACACAAGGTAAGGAGGAGAGGAACGGATCTCTTCTGAAAACCATTGAGGGGCCCCGAGGACTGGAAAAGCTACGACAGATCAGGTAGCTGCAGGAGAGTACTTTTGAAACTTCTTCTGGTGGAACAATAGTAGAAGGAACTGACTTACTGACAAATTTGTGCTTTCCTATAGCCAATGAGAATAAACATTTTAAGATGGGTGTAATTTATACTTATGTATGTGCTCTACAGTGAGAGAAACAAAGATGATGCTAAGATTGAACATCTACAACAATGGCATCCACCCTTTAGCTTATGGGAATCACTAAAACAAATTTTATGGTGTGGTGGGTTGAGTCTGACTGGATGTCAGGTGCCCCCCAAGGCTGCTCTGTCACTGCCCTTCTCAATTGGACAGGGGAGAGAAAGTATAATGAAAAACTTTTGGGTTGAGATAAGGACAGGGAGAGGTCATTCAGCAAAACAGGCTCGCCTTGGGGCAATTAGTTTAATTTATTGCCAGTCAAATCAGAGTAGGGTAATGAGAACTAAAACCAAATCTTAAAACATCTTCCCCCACCCTTCCCTTCTTCCCGGGCTCAACTTCACCCCTGAGTTCTATACCTCCTCGCCACCGAGCAGCATAGGGGGACGGGGAATGGGGGTTGTGGTCAGTTCATCACACGTTTCTGCTGCTCATTCCTCCTCAGGGGGAGGATTCCTCAGACTCTTCCCCTGCTCAGCGTGGGGTCCCTCCCATGGGAGACGGTCCTCCATGAACTTCTCCACTGTGAGTCCTTCCCACAGGCTGCAGTTCTTCATGAAGTGCCCCAGCCCTGGAACCCTTCCATGGGGTGCAGTCCTTCAGGAACAGACTGCTCCAGTGTGGGTCCCCCACTGGGTCACAAGTCCTGCCAGGAGCCTGCTCCAGCACAGGCCTCCCAGGGGGTCACAGCCTCATTTGGGTACATCCACTTGCTCCAGCATGGCGTCCTCCACAGGCTATGGGTGGAGATCTGCTCCAGCGTGGA
Source organism: Phaethon lepturus (assembly GCF_000687285.1). Taxonomy (NCBI): domain Eukaryota; kingdom Metazoa; phylum Chordata; class Aves; order Phaethontiformes; family Phaethontidae; genus Phaethon; species Phaethon lepturus. Next base: position 77,927 of record NW_010548165.1, read on the forward strand.
GCTCCTTGGGCTGCAGGGGGACAGCCTGCCTCACTGTGGTCTTCATGTCACAGGCTGCAAGGGAATCTCTGCTCTGGTGCCTGGAGCACCTCCTCCCCCTCTTTCTTATCTGACCTTGCTGCCTGCAGAGTTCTTCCTCTCACATATTCTCACTCCTCTCTCTGGCTGCAATTGCTGTTGTGCCCTTTTTTTCTCCCCTTCTTAAATATGTTATCCCAGAGGTGCTACCACTGTCACTGACCCAGGCTCTGCCTTGGCCAGCGGTGGGTTTGTCTTGGAGCCGGCTGGCACTGGCTCTATCAGACACAGGGGAAACTTCTAGCAGCTTCTCACAGAAGCCACTCCTGCAGCCCCCCACTACCAAAACCTTGCCATGCAAACCCAATACATATGGCCATTGTTAGTTTGAAACATTTTATTCAACATGCTAGCCATGAAACAAGGAGGATTAATTTTGTACCACTATCTGAAAAGAGCTTTCCTTAGAAAGCAAAAAGCTCCAAGTTTCTTACCCCTGCCTAGAGTTGCTAAACAGATGTATAAATAAAGACGCTTTTCCTTTTCAGGTTTACATAATAGTCATTATCTTACAGTGGTGCAGGACCAAACACATCCCTGAGAGACTCAGATGTGAACACAACTGCCTTTTTGTAAGAGAGAATTTTGCATTTTTTTCGGAGATGCGAAACTGGTTGATCTGACTTAGTGTGAAATCCCGAAATTTACAGAAACTGTGGAGGGAAATTGAGATTTGAGGGTTTCAGGGTTTCTCAGGAGGATGTGAAATCTGTCTGAATCTGTCCTGGTAATTCTCACCCATGTGTCTGAATGTAACATCCAAACATTCCTTTGTGGCTGTGGATGGCAGGAGAAAATCACATCACTACCAAGCACATTCTTAATATGTACGGCTCATGCACAACAGATTTTCCAGTGTACTGAAGCCATGGTCACTAAAAACACTCAACTAAAATGGAGTTACTTGATGTCTTTGTACTAGCAAGCATTTCTATAACTCTGTGTAACCTAGGAAGATTGGATTACCTACAATTCAATGATGAGATTATTCTCTTAGCGGTATCAGATTGTGCAGATTTATCAGTATTCACTGATTAATTTTATACTACCTGAGAGAGCAGGAGGCAAATTAATTTTAGGAAGGAGAAGATTATATATATCTGCCTTTTTTGTTTCTAGATTATTGCCAACATGTCAATTAAGTAGTCCAAGTAGTACGGTAATACAAACATTATTTCAACAAAAACCCCTTGACTTCTTAAGATTTCTTTTATCTGGATTATTACACCCAGAAACACAGTATAGAAATAAAGAAGTAGGATTGATAAAGAGTGGAAAAAACCCTTTTGCTATTAAAGCATATAGTTATAGCGTGTTTCTCCAGGAAGTTCAGATCCATGTATCAGAGAGTAACATCTTATTTTTCAAAGCCAGAAAGAACATGATGACATTTAAAGATGTTGTTTCATGTAAATTTTCATGTAAAGCTGGTTAACATTGGCTCAAGCCTTATTTGGGTCGGTAGACCCAACCTATTAGCCTAATAGATCTTTATGTTCATTTAAATACTAGGCTAAACTGATGGCCATAGCAATTCATTCAATTTAAGCCTGTATTAATGATGGGACTGGACAACACTAACAACATGAAGGAGCCAGAAAAACTGAGGGGATGCTAGATTTTCTTAGGAGATGAGAAGCATTAATCAAGATTAGCATCTGAGAAACTGTTCTACCTCCTAAACAACTTGCTTAGCAGAGTCTTCTTGCATGATTGACAGTGCTCTTTTTGAATCATAGAATTTTTGGGTTGAAAGGGACCTTCTGAGGTCATGTACTCCAAGGCGATAGGTGGATCTCCTAAATACCGAGAATATGTATCAAACCTACAAAGATGGTAATTTCCTCCCCCAAGAGTGGCATTAACTCACTTGTGAGATGATGAAAGTAATTTATAATCTGGACAAGAGCAATGCCACTCATAAATGAGATGTAGGGA
>NW_010548165.1:79981-95302 GCF_000687285.1 Phaethon lepturus
AGAAAAAAAGTCTTTCAAAATAACTCTGCAAATGTGCCAATTGTGTCGTAATGTAAATAACGAACTGAAACGGATGCTTGAGATTAACTGCTTTGATTACTAATTAATGTGTTTTTCATGCAAATAGTTCCAAAGCTGCCATTCTTGCAGTGACCGATTTCTGCCACAGGATGCCACCATTTCACTAGAAATGGCTTTAAACTGTAGTATTACACAACAGGTGAAAACTGCAATTCAGGACACGTTTTTGGAACAGTTTAATGTTGATTAGCCTGTGCAGTATAAGAGATCCTTTTCAAATGAACATGGTTGATGCTGATGCAGTTTAAAGAGGTTCATATTGCTATCGAGACTCTGTTCATTCAAGTGTTCCAACTATGAAGTCATCAGTTGCAACTTCAAATATTTAGACATAATGTTTAGACAAGTTAATGGTGTCTCAGAATAATCACATTGGAAAAAAAATAGGATCAGACCCCCACATCACTGTAAGTAAGTTCTTAAAGAGGATTAGGAGACCGAACAGCAGGAAAAAAAAAGAGTTGATGTACCATAGTACTTAGAATTAAGAGTAGAAATTGAGGGGTGTGCGTGAGCAGCAAAATTATCCATCACTTCCACATTAGGCACTACTATGAGAAAAATGACTATCCGAAGTATCACCTTTATTAGTACTAAAGAGGAAAGGTTATTAAAAAAATAATTTGCTGATTTCTTTTTTAATAAAAGTTGCTGATAGACATTTTAAAATGCTAATGAATTACAGTCAGTCATTAAAATGAGATGGTTGTAAAGGATGATATGAATGAGAGTAGCTGTACGTTACTACAACTAAAAAAAAAAGTTTGGAGGGTTGTTGGAGCTCTTAGACCACACTGCCCAACTTCAGGACATGAGCTGCACTGTGCTGAGTGCACACATGTATTTTTACTCTGTCTAGAAATACAACTGCATATGTGCAGTAGAACGTGACTGCCCACTTACATTTGGCTCTTATAGATGTGCCCTTCTGCCTCTCTGCAATTATTTGCAAAGAAAGTAATTGTCTGGGTGACTGCTCCCTTGTCCACACCTGGCTATCAGCATATGAGCTATATGACTAAAAGAAACCTAATTTTTCAGCGTTTTCCTGGCTCAGTGGGTGAACATTGCCCTTGTCCTTTCTGTTCTGCAGGCCCGTGTTTATCTGGATGTTCCCTTGAGCACAGGTTTTTCTTCAGTTTCACATACTTGAATCTTGACCAAATGTTGCCAGTTTTTTATTTCTTAAATTCAACTACAAGTTTTCATCCTTGCAGGTGAAAATTTTTATGCTTGCCCTCAGTGCTGCATTGTCCTCCTCTTGCCTCGAGGAAGGCAGCCTTGCCTACTTCTGTCAGTCCAATTAGAGCTGCACAACTTATTTTTCCGGATTGTTGCTTTGTCTGTGCCATTTCTTTCTTTGTGTCTTTCCCATGGTCCCAATATATTAGATAAAACTGCTTGTTGACAGTTAAAAGACTTTCATGGCCTAAGGTCATCCCAGCTTTTTTCCCCTCAGATTTAACAGTGATACAAGTCTTCATTGCCCACTTGTCAAACTGTCAAATAGTTGCATTCATGTTTTCTCCCACACTGCCTATCATGTGCTAGAGTAAGTGCAGTTACCACTAAACTTTCTTCATTTCCTTTCTCTATTCTTATTTTATTTTTTTGCCTTTCCTACAAGTAACAATACAATACTGAACTAAGATAATTTTTTCAAGCTGCATTCCAGTACTGTATTACTGAAGTTTTTTTCTTATCCATCCAATGCTGATACTTAGGCAAAAATCCCCTTTTCCTCATGCTTGTACTGTGCGTACTGAAGATCTCAGTAAGTATATTTACAATATAAATGAAGAGCAGTACATGTAAAAATCAGTGTTGGAATACAGAGTAATATTTCATGGGCTACTGCAGGGTTAAATTTAATACTGGGAGGGGTTGACTGCGTCAATTAAACATTAAATTAGCAAAGTGAAGAATTGAATAATTTAGTGTAGAGAGGGCTGTCTGAAACTTTGGGAAGACATAAGAAAGGTAAATGATTGACACAGAAATAGTGAGATGCTAGCAAAAGAGATATTAACTGCAAGTATTTGAGATTTCTAGAGTATCTCTGGAGGGAGCAGAAAGGCAAAACAGGTCACTTTAATGGAAATGTGTTATGGCCCCTGCTTGGAATGTCTGTTTGTGATTAATTATCTAATTAGCAGCTGGTGTCTAAATTGTAGTTAGATGTCCTGGATATTCTGTGTGAGTAACTGTACCTAGGTTTTGTTACCTAGGTGATTTGGGATGACTTAGCAATTAATGGTCAGGTTTCTAGTGTACTTCAGAAATGGTACTTGCAATGAAGGAGCAGTTAGCCAAACCAGTGTGTTCAAATCTATCCTTGTGTTTGATATCGTACGTTATGAAGCAGTATCCAAATCTGCAACTTGTGAAAGTGTGATCAGCGCTTCTCACAGATGACTTTATTTTTAGTGTTTCCTGAGTAGTCTTATTATCAAGCACCAGTTCTAACCTAGTTGTTACATCATGAGAGAAACAACAGGATCCTGTGCCCCCATGGGCTTCACTGAAGGTACATGAATAAGGACTAAAATGTTTTTTATGTTCCTCTTCTCTATGCTGAATAGTATGATAGTTTACTGGTGTCTGATGAAGCACTGGGCATGGGCAAAATGAGGTTGGCTGCTAGTCCAGAGAGGTTTGAAGTGACTTTCATGTGTGCTCCAGGTTGCTTTAACATTATTTTCTCCCACTCTTTTCTCCTTGAGTATGGACTTGACTTTCTGCTTCTGACAGTCTGTGCTGAGACCATTTGGAAGCTGAGATTTTTATGCAGTCTGTGGCCAGCACATTAGGTGGAGGATGCTGTTGAAAATACATGAGTTGAACAGTTTATGAGTTACAGTGGGTGACCAGCAGGCTTAAAAATGGAATTGAAAGTGGTTGTTTTTGTGACCTGTAGAGGCTTGAGAAAACCTTACGGATTACACTCTCCACCTACAGGCTGGAGACATTAATGATTAATGTCTTAACAGCAGATAAGCTTCTGTCTTGTCAGCCTGCACTGGAAAAGCGGTGAATGAAAGGTTATGGAGGGGATTTGAGTGCTCAGGGTTTCAGTTTGGGTTAAAAAAACCCCAACAAACAAAACAGCGTTTTTCAGATGTACCAAAACTCTTAAGAAATGTGAACCAGGTAAGCAAAATGCATGCACTCCTTTACTGTCCTCTGCACAACCTTCTTGAGAACTAACAAGGTTATGTTTTCACTGAATAACTGCAGCCTGTTGCTAACTTGTTTATACATACGTTACCTCTGGTATCTGTGATGTTCACAAAAGTTTTTTTTTTTTAATAGTTAAAATAGATGTTACATTTTGTTCTGTCACTGAATTATGGGATTTCTGCTTAATTCAAATTCATCTCTACTATGCTGGGCTTCTCAAGGGAGAATATATAGGAACATCAATTCTTATTGAACTGTTCAAGAAAACCCTGTAAGGCAGTGGTTCACCCTTCATGTGAAGTGGACTTGACAGCATTCATTTATAACTAGCTTTGTACTAACATAACAAAATTTTCCCTTTTGTAATGAATTTGGTGTTTTCCTCCTTTGTGGAAAGAAACGGTGGAAGCCACTTAAAGCAAGAACTGTCAGGACTGCTTTGATAGTATAAAGCTGAATAGTGCTAGCTAAATAGGAATAAACTGCTGATTGTACGTAAGTAGTAATTTGGGCCTTATATTCTTAATTTAGCAAGGAGAAAGTGCCTTTCACTGAGATTTAAGCATTTTGTCTGTGATTTTTAGGTCAAGTCAACTGGAAGTGTTTCAGCTAAATACCCTGTGGGAAATTAATGTCTGTAGTGTAATATACATTTCTTAATGTATTAAGAGCTTGTAAAAATCAGACTGCAGTTGTTAGACACTTTGAGTTAATTCTTGAGATGAAGTAACTAGCAGAAATTAATTTAGATGTGACTTAATACTTACGCTGTAATGTTCTATGCACTTCTTTAAAGACATAACTATTATAGTCCCCAAAATGGTAAACTAATTTTCTAACATTGGTCTAATTATTCTGATTGAATAGAGTTATGTAATACAGGTAGAAGTTAGAGTGAGTTATTAGCAATTTTAAATACCAGAGTAATCATGGTAGTGGATGGATGTGTTGTTACATAGTGAAAATAGGACAGAATTAGTTTTTTTAGTTCTGTCGTGGGTTAACCGCAGCAGGCAGCTCAGCAGCACGCAGCTGCTCGCTTACTCCCTGCAGTGGGATGGGGAGAAGAATTGGAAGGGTAAAAGTGCAAAAACTTGTGGGTTTAGACCGTTTAACAGAAAAAGACCGTTTAACAGATGAAGCAAAAGCTACATGCACAAGCAAAGCACAATAAGGAATTCATTCGCCATTTCCCGTCAGCAGGCAGGTGTTCAGCCATTTCCAGGAAATCAGAGCTCCATCACATGTAATGGGCACTTGGGAAGAAGTATGTCATAACTGTGAATGTCCCTCCCTTTCTTTTTCTTTCCCCCAGTTTATATTGCTGAGCACGATGTCATATGGTGTGGGATATCCCTGGGGTCACAGTTGGGGTCAGCTGTTCTGGCTGTGTCCCCTCCCAACTCTGTGTACACCCCCAGCCTGCTCACTGGTGGGGTGGGGTGAGGAGCAGAAAAGGCCTTGGCTCTGTGCAAGCACTGCTCAGCAACAGCTAAAACACCCCTGTGTTACCAACAGTGTTTGGTCACAAATCCAAACCATAGCCCCGTACTAGTTACTATGAAGAAATTTAACTCTTTCCTGGCCAAAGCCAATAATGTGAGTTGGGTATCTGTTATTTTCATCTGAAGTCCTAATATAGGAGTACTTGCTGTAAGTATTGTCTGAACTCATTTGTACGTGACTAGATTTTTAAAATGTTGGAAAGCTTATTCCAAAATTGCTCACTTTTTGAGTTGATTTTTTTGTTGTTGTTAAGGATTTCTTTTCCCACATGAAGGGAAAGATTTTTTTCTGTACAGAAATATCTGGTAATGTGTTAAAATGTTCAATAATAATTAATATTGTTTAAACAGATAACTATACTTGTCAAGCAAAAGCAGCTTTGTTCTTTTTCTATCTTATTTTGACTTGTATATTTCACTTTCCTATTCATTGTCACATTTTCCACAAGCACAACATGTTCTGAGTACAGGTGAGTACTGTAGCAAAATTGTTACGCAGCGTTGTTGAAAAAACCCCCACAACATCTGTGGTCTGCAGTCTGTTTGTGCAGGCAGGCTACTAAAATCTGCATGTCACTACCTATGTGCCACCTCCAAAGAAACAACTCGTTTGTAGTGAAGACCTTTACCTTCTGCTCAGTGCCTGTCATGCTGTGGAGATGTGAGAGGGGTCAGGGATTTACCAAAAGTTAAACAATCCTCTGACAAATCTAATCTATACTCCCTACTGACTCTCAATATGTTAATCAGTAGTAGGAGAGGAACAGAATCGCTGAGGTTGGAAGGCACCTCTGGAGATTGTCTGGTCCAACACCTCTGCTCGAAACAGGGTCAACTAGTATTTACTCAGGGACATGTGTAGTTGGGTTTTGAATCTCTCTGTCGGTGGAGACTCCACAACATCTCTTGGCAACGTGTCCAGGTGTTTGTCTAGCCTTATGGTTTAAAAAAAAACCAAAAACAAAACCAAAGCCTTTTCTTGTGTTTCTTGTATTTCAGTTTGCACCTTTCTTGTGTGTTCACTGAGTATCGCTAAGAGGAGTCTGGCTCTGTCTTCATTAGTCCCCACAACCACCCTTGTATGTCAGATGCTCAAAGCCCTTTGATACTGCGAAGAGATGAGAATCCAAGGTTGAAATGCAAGGACAGGGAGCTGCAGGGAATACTGAACAGCACTCTTTTTACACCTCCCATTGCGCTCCCAGCTCATTTGTTGGGCCAGTGGGCTCTGCCCAGTCATGCTTTGCCTGCAGACGTGATGGGGTGGGAAGAAATTTTAAACTCACAGGAATGGAGATTGTCCTTATGCGTATAAACACCCTCTTATATTTCCCCACCCTACTGTATGGGCCAGGTGTCCCAGAGAAAGGAGGTGATTGACAGGGAGTTCCTGGTACATGCTACAATGGCAGATGGAAAGGTAGATGTGTGGGGAGGGGAGGAGGCAACCAGGACCCTAGCAAATGTTTCTGAAGGAATTGGAAGAGGTAGTACAACGTGATGTACTCTGTGTGCTTGCATACTGGGATTCCTTTTTCACTGTGGAAGGGACACAGGTCAGGCAAACCTGAGAGTTGTCACTGGTGGAGACAGCATATAGTGTTATGTGACCTAGTGTGGCTGATCTAATGTCCATATTTCAATTATTACTCTTGAATTTTAAATAAGAGGGGTCTTTACGCAATGAGTAATACACTTAAGTGGAAAAATCTTTCTATCCATATTGGTAACAGAAAGTACTACTTAAAGAAAAATAAATTATCTTAATTTCTTCTAGGCACTGGAGGATTACCATCATAGAATAGTTTGGGTTGGAATGGATCTTTAAAGGTCATCTCATCCAACCCTGCTGTAGTGAGCAGGGACGTCTTCAAGTAGGTCAGGTTGCTCAGAGACCCATCCAGCCTGGCCTTGAACAATTCCAGGGAGGGGCATCCACAACTTCTCTCAGCAACCAGTTCCACGGTTTTACCACCCTCATTGTGGAAAATGTCTTCCTTGTATCTAGTTGAGACCTATCCTCTTCTAGTTTAAAACCATTACCTCTTGTCCTATTGCTATAGGTCCTGTTAAAAAGTCTGTCACCATCTTTTTTTATAAGCCCCCTTTAAGGACTGGAAGGTTGCAGTAAGGTCTCTCCAGAGCCTTCTCTTCTCCAGGCTGAAAAACCCCATCTCTCTCAGCCTGTCATCACAGGAGAGGTGTTCCATCCCTCTGATCATTTTTGTGGCCCTCCTTTAACGGGTCCATGTCTTTCCTGTGCTGAGGGCTTGAGAGCTGGATGCGGGATTCGCGGTGGGGTCTCACCAAAACGCAGTAGAGGTCCAGAATCTCCTCCCTCGACCTGCTGGCTTCTTTGGATGCAGGCCAGGATACGGTTGGCCATCTGGGCTGTGAGTGCCCATTGCCAGCTCATGTCTAGCTTTTCACTTACCAGTACCCCCAAGTCCTTCTCGGCAGGGCTGCTCTCAACCCCTTCAACCCTCAGCCTGTATTGATTGTATTGTTGTGTTGCCTCAACCCAGGTGCAGGATCTTGCACTTGCCTTGTTGAACCCTCACAAGGTTCACATGGGTCCATTCCTCGAGCTTGTCCAGGTCCCTCTGGGTGGCATCTCATCCCTCAGACGTGTCAACTGGAAACTTGCTGAGGATGTGCTTGATCCCACTGTCTGTGTCATCGACGAACATATTGAACAGAACTGGTCCAAATACGGACCCCTGAGAGACACCACTGTTATCACGTCTTTTATCCTGGGAGATGTCCTTAGCACTGGCAGTATTTTTGCAGCCACAATATATCTTCTCAGGTTAGCATACGGAAGTAATACATACAAAAGGAAAACAAAAATCACTAGGTGACTTCTCTAAGGGAGACAGTTAATGAAGAACTAATTCACTGAAGCTGAAATTTATGACTAGTGAATCAAATTAAACAGTGTCTTGGGTCTTTCATCATGTAGGTCAGAGGATTCACAGGGAGTTTGCACTCACTTTATTTTATGAAAATAAAAATTTAAAATCGCCCTGGTTTTGTTTGACGGGTGACTAATTTAGCTCCTGTCCTTTCTTGTGCACATCATTTCCTGCTGTGTAGGTTCCTCAAACAGTGTGACTGAGAATGGTCTTGTGGTGACAGTTCTGTAATGCTTTCCTGTAAGGTGCTTATTTGTAGTCTTTTTTTTATGTGAGAATAAACTCAGAGTAAATACAGTATTTTTTCCCTCAGGCTATAGCAATTCAGGGTAGGGTGCTTCTTTTTATCAACGGGATCAAAGGCCTGGAAGAAGGTAATGGAGTGAGAAATGGAAATGCTGTTGGGTCACTTGTTTGGTCATTATATTTGTAGTCCTTCCTATCTTGCCATTGTGTTGCTGGTGGCAATGGTAGGTGAACCCTGGGTTAAGGCTACGGCTGGAAAACTAGCTGGAGACGACAAAAGCTTGCTATTTAGAACAAGAGCGTTTCCTTATGTAGACAAGTGCATGCTAGCCCATTAAAAACTCAGGATCACATTTTGCATTCTATATTACTGATTGATATATGGAAATTAGGTTTGAGAATACTTGTCTAGGTTAATTCACCTTTTAGCAGAGGAAGAAGCAAAAATACATTATTCAGGAAAGGAATGAGATGTTAAAACACTTTTTGTTGCCTCAGATAATTTTCTGTATTCATAGTATTCATTCAGTAAAACTAATAAAATTAATTGAAATGACATAGGCTTGGTGAATAGCTTAATAACTTCCCTTTAAATTTTCATAACTCATTGAATAGGTTTTTTCATTAAAAAAACACACACAACCACCAAAGAACACAAGCCTTTCTGAAATTAACACTTTAAATTCAGGACAGGATTGTGTATTTTTGTATTTGAATTCTCGATAAAGAAACAAATGTTTTGCTTTTTTGTGCTTAGAGAAGATTTTTTGATTTCTTTGAAGAATATTGGTATCAGATAATTGTCTAGGAGTTAGTTACATAAACAGTCTGGACAGCTGTTATGATTTGGAGCTAATTGGCAGTCAGAAGAACATTGGTACTTGAGAAAGAGCAGTTAGTTATAGCTAGAGCAATTCATTGCATGACAGTTACTTAAAATGCAGTGTTTGATACCAAAGAAAACCTGGGGAGTTAAAATGTTTAGTAACAGCCTGCTTCAGGATCTTGAACATCTGCAATGGGAAGGGGAGTTTTAATCAATCCAAGGCTAATGGAAGATTGTTCACCAAAGTTTATTTCTGTTGATCAGACAGATATCTTGGACAAAAAAAAAAAAAAAGGGCTTCAGTTTTTCTTACTTAATTGTTTTTTATTCATATGCATGTTTTAAGTTACTCCCACATGCCCACCATGTTATGTCTGATCCTCTAAAACAGGCAGCACTGTAGCAGAACTCGCGTTGTCTTCCAAAAATGATTCCTACAAGATTCTTTACTGGATAACTTTTTGTCATACAAAGGAAATGAGGTTAGTTTTGACTGCTCCAAGAATCAGAAGTTTGCATTTGCATGAGAAGGTCTCCTGTATTTGATAAAGTAAAACCCACCAGTTTTGACTTAGTTACTCTAACCTGAAATGATCATATTTTAAGTGTTTGTAATATATTTTGAAGAAATTATCTGAAAATAAGCATTGTGAAACCTGTGTTCTGCGAAGTATAAAGAGTAAATAGTGGGAGGGAACACTTAGTTAAATGAAATTCTCTTTATAAATCTGCAGACTTGGCAGACACTTATCCTGGCAGACTTTTGTCTTTACAAACTTGCCAGCTTTTGGAATCTGGCTCCTTACTGGAGTGGAGGAAGTGAAAGTGGAGAAAGTGAGGACCTGATCCAGAGAGGAGTGAGGAGGATAAAGATATGTTAGGACTTGCTGGAGGATGGGCTATGTTCCCATTAGAAAATGGGGAAGGTTATGAAATGCTGATGATAAGATAGGAAGGGTTGAGGGTAAGAAAACTGGGATTAAGTGTGGGGTGGGGTTCACTGCAGGGAATGTGGAAAAGGAAGCAATGAAGCATGGGGAGGGAAAGAAATTTAGAGGAAATTTGGGGCCAGTGGAGCTTGGAGAGTTAAGAGGATGGGAATCAGGTCAGTGGAAGCTGCTGGAGAGGAGGGAGAGGCTTTCTATATTGTTGTAAATCAGGCAGGAATTGAGGGAGAAGCTGGGAACTAAACAGGTCGAGAGCTGACAGAACTGGTTGCTGAGAAAAATTGGTAACCTTTCTGTTACCTGAAAAATTGAAATCCGGCACTTAGTCTTATTTTCTATGAATATTCCCTCTAAGGGACATTGTTCGGAGGAAAATAAGCCTGTAAAATATGCATTGTTGGCAACAACCTGTCAGACATTTCAGCTGTAAGAGGGAAGTAATGCAATTTTCCTGCTTGTAAGTGTGGCAGTGTGCACAGTAGTATAAGTCTTTTTGAATATTCATTAGTCACATTTTAACAGAGTTTTTCCTCCAGATGAGAATAAGTTGTCATTTTTGTCTTTACTCTTTAAGGACAGATGTGACATGGAAAGCAATTTGATCTTGTTATCAAAGCTATACCTTTTCTTTTGAAACACTTTACCTTCTCTGAGCCTGTAAAAGGACAAAGTAAAAAAGGAAAAGGAATATTTTTGCATCTTGATTCATAGAGATTTATGCCTGTAACTTCCATTCATGTTAACTCTGATCAAAGTTAAATCACAGGGTATCCCCAGCACTGACATTTTCCCTAATTTCTTAATTCAAATCTTTATACAAGATAAAACCTTTTTGATGTGACAATTATGAGCTCTTTTTGCAATAGATCACAATATTTCTTTTTATGTATCTTTTTTCTCCTTTCACCTGGTATTCACCAGGTGCAGCTGTTTTCACAGCTGTTGTTTAGACTTCACCTTTGTGTTCCTTAGTTTGCAGGCATATAACATGGGAAATATTTTTTTTCTTTATTGTGTGATTAGGGCTTATGTGATGAATTGTTTCCTTAGATGCTTTGGCATTCTTCAGGGCAATATCTAAAAAGATAAATGTGACATAGTAAAATGGATTTATGAACAGTTTCAGAACAAGACTGAGGCTGTATTAAGTGGATTTAGACAGAGAGGGGGGAAAAAAAAGGCAGTCAAGAGAGACCACAAACTGTTTTATGGACAGAATTGTATCCAGGAGAGCATATAACTGCAGATAGAAAAGTAAGCTTCTGAAATGAATGCTGTGTGTCTAATGTGTTGATATTTCTAAGGGAATTATGAAAAGAGGTGGTGTCACCTGTTTGTTCATACTGTACTTTTACTGTTTTAACTCTATGCTTCAGAGCTTCTGCTGTTCAGAAAATTATGTGATCAAAAATAACCAAGCAACATCTGGATCGATTGACTCTGGTTTGATTAATGGTAGTCATGGCACCATGCTGTAGGGAGTGATATGGGCATAGGGGAATGGCTAATTGGGGGTGGCAAGCAGAGAAAACATCTTTTTTTTTTTTTGCATCACTGTTACCTTAAAGTGCATGTTAAACTACAGCCTTGTGCTGGAGATTAGAGACTGGCTGCTGCTGGTGATGTGATATTGGGTGGGTCTTATAGGGAGAGTTGATCACAGTGGGAAAATTTGTATGTTTTTTAAACAAACAAGAATCATCATTAGTGATTGAGAACTACCTCTGTTTCAGAGACAAGCTGTCAAGCTATTCATACTACTTTTCAGGTTTATAAGAGCAGAAGTTAATTCCTCAAAACAGTTCAGTTTAGTAACAAGATATGATCAGAACTGGTACACTTACATGAAATAGTGTTCCTGAGTCCCTGTGAATGTGCAAATTAATAAATATGCATACATTTTGATTTATCTTGGTATTTCTAAAGTAAGAAAGTAATGGAGAAGTTAAATGTCCTTTTTAATTTTCTGTGCCCAAATGATGCAAAATCAGTAGTAAAATAACCCCTTGAGATGTGAGTAGTGACCTACAGAGTTTATTTGAGCAAATGAAATCTTCAGAATAGACAGAATTATGATGGGAGTTTGTGGATGTCAGATCCTTCATTGCCTGTATTAGGCACTGATAAGAAGAGACATTGAATCTCAGCATGTTGGTGCCTTTGTGAGGTTTTTATTTCAGAGATACAGATACATTAATAAAAATCTTGAACTTAAGTGAAAGGAATAGTCAGCCATTCAGCCATACATAGTTCATGAATCACAGCAGTTCTTGTTTTAATAACTTGAGCTGGGAAATTGGATGCCAAACTATTCTGAACTCGATGCTTTAAGTGGACTCAGCTGCCTACTAGAAGGACCTATAAGTGGAAGAGAATAGAACTGAAGCAGGGATGCTATGCTTACTAACACAAGAAAGAAGGGCACTATTAATGCATGGTTTTGCTCTTGGATAGCATTCACCCTTCTATACAGTCTGCATAACAAAGGCAGTTGTGGCATTATTAATTGGTGTGAAGTGAAACACTGATTTCTTGAGGCATATTTATTGCTACACTTTAGGAGGTCTGTAAGGTCTGTTAAAGAGAGAAGTTCAAAGATATTTGTTGTTGTTCAACATTTATTTAAAAAAAAATTCTATGCAGTGGGGTGTGTGATAAAAGGTTTTAGCATCCTCTGTTCTCCCTGTTATGCATATTTCAGTTTGTTTAATGAAACTCTGCTTTTTGGAGCTAACACACGAAGCTGCCAAACTAAATTGTTCATGAGCCTGGTGGTTGTTGTCGTGAGGAAAGAGAAGCCAATGATCCTACGCGTAAGTGAAAACTTTTTCATGATTGGGTGCTTTAATCATTATTGCATGTTTTAATAGTTGGTGAACAAACTCATCACTCTTTATTCTGGCTCTATGTTGTGACGGCAAACAGTATTTGTTTACCAAAAATACAACAAACACTACAGATTCTGTTGATTGTTCAAGCTTAGAATTGTTTGGCAAATAACAAAGAAAATTTCTGGTTTTATTCATTCTACATATCTCAAAGGTAGAAAGATGCAGCTTCAGGCAACATTTTTGTTTAGATATACTGCAATTTATTTTCATATTCAAGGTGAGCAGAAAGGATTAGGAAATCCTAATGTGAATTAGAATTTCATTTCAGACCTGGCTTCCCTTTTGATACGCTATTGCTACATACAGGGTTTGCACACTGGTGTTAGAAAAGCCACGTGCTAATAGGTATTTGTAGGGAATGGTCATATTTTGAAGTTCAAACAGTATGTAAAGGAAGACTGAAATCATAAAAGTTTTAACTCTTATGGGTGGCCTCAAAATAATGATGAACTTGAATAGGACTATGTACATAACGATATTCCCGAGTATAAATTGAAAGGATACACATCTATGAATAGAAGGAAAAATTATCTATTATTGCCTGAGATAGCTTCTATTTTAGCTTTTTTTTTCTTGGACAAACTGTTGGAAATTATTTTTACTAACAATATTTCTAGAGCAAAACCAGACTATTTTGTTCTTTCCTGTACTTGTGTTTACTAAGGTAAGAGGTAGTGCTGTGTCCAAGCAGAAGGCAAGTGTCAATGCGTGTGGTTTGACAAAACTTCAGAAATGGTAGAGTCACAGAGTAGAGAAGAACAGAGCATTTGCTCATGTGTATACAAGAGGTAATACCAAACAAGTTCATGGTACATATGTAGCCATAGGTTTCAACAGAAAAAAAGATTAATGGATGTCTAGAGTTAGGAAGGACCGTTGGATCCTCTGGCTATGCCTTTTGTATAGGACATGCTATAAAACCCTACCAGTTACCTCTAGGTCAAGGACAATGTGTAGTATGGGAGTAAAGATATTATAAGTATGAAGAGATGGAACAGCTGTGCTTTCATTTGCTAGGTTATTCCAAAGGTGTGTTTTAGTGTTTTTTCAAATAACTATTTGAAAAAGCATGCCTAATTCCTGAATTAATTGTAACTGTGTTTTTACTTCCAGCCATTAGGCCTCAGTTTGTCTTCCGTACCTAGAATTAAGGGCATCTTTTAGTACCTGGCATTTTTCTGTCCATTAAACAAAGTTACCTTCTTGGGCTTTTCTTCTTTTCAGTTGAACAGATTGAGGTCTTAAAATATTCTGCAAGGTAAGATATGTAGAGACATTTTATTGGTTTTACGGCTTTTTACTTGGCTGTATGAAATCTTTTTTGAGGGAGGGTGGGTTAAGCAAAAGTAAAGAAACAATCTGTTTCGCTGTAACAAAATAATAATAATAAATATTACCTTATCAAGCATTTGTAAAAATAACTGTTAGACAAAAATCACCATCTCATTGCTGTCTTGGATGTACAGTTGATAGCTACAATAGCAGTGAATACTTTAATTCTGCAGTGTAAAATACACTGCACCTCTCAAGAAGATGAATTCTGTGCTGCAAAGTATATTGACTTCACCTAGACGTTACTCACGCAAATGATACGAACATTAAGTCCCTCGTAAAGCCTTTAGATGAGTGAAGAGAATTGCTCTTTCTAAATTTGTGCATAGTTGGCAATTTTCCATTGTGCTGTTTCCTGTGAAGCCGATGCAACTATTTATGCATTAAAGAAAACAAAGCGCCACCAGCAGCACACATTTCATGTTATCAGTTGTATTCACTGAAGTAGAAGTCCTGTTGTAGCTCAGTGGGATGACCTATGAAATTAATCCAGTGTGTTATGGGAAATAATTGACTTCAGATTTTCTTTGTTGAAGCTCTTCTGCTATTCTTAATGGTTTTTATTTGTCTGAGGGCTACATGTATATTTTCTGGAAGGGCTGCTGATCATAACTGCCTGTCTGTCAGCCTTTAAATGAATATTCTTCATTAATTAATCTATCATCCACTTGGGTTGAATTCCACAGACCTTGTGAAGAGGTATTTATTCTTGTCAAAAGATGTGCTGCACCACAGTTCAAAAAGATGCGAGCAGTACAGGTAATATATTTTATTAGTCTAATTGAAATAGAGGAAAAAATAAACCATCTTTTGGCGCACAAATCTTTTTCAGGGCCTGTTCCTCAGGTAATAAGTAATTATCCTGGAAGAAGTGTTTGTATCCAAGGAACACATCTGTTTTTCTAGCTATAAAATTGGTCCAGTAAAAGATATTATTTCTTCTAATAAACCTTGTCTCTCCTAGATCTTTAGTCAGTCATGGTTGTAACAATTCTACTAATGTAGTTTTTCAGCAGCTCCTGGTTTCTCATCTCCCTGCTTTTATGTGCCTTCAGCTGACACAAGCAGAATGTAAGCTATCTATTTTTCACACATATAAAAATCTGGAAAAGCAGTACTACATCAGAAAAATTAAAAATATACCTGGTTAATCAACTTTTTAATACAGCTGCTTTTTACAAAGATGATGCTATTGCTCATCTCCTGCTGCAGCTATTCACTGCAAACTCCTATTTCTTCATATTTATTTTGTTGATTTAAAAAAAAGGAAATTTCTCAATTTGGCAGTTTTTGTAGTTTACAGTTTTAGGTGAAAGCTGCCAAGCTTTATTAGGGGGCTAAGCTCACAAGGCGGGTACTTATGGCGTTTCCACACGTTTGTCATGTTATTTTCCCTAC
>NW_010548165.1:95333-104584 GCF_000687285.1 Phaethon lepturus
AGCCTATGAAGTGCTCTTACAACATTGGCACATAAGGTGCTGCAGGAGGTGACATAAGCTAATAGAAGGTGATCATGGTAACAGAAAATCTCATTTGTACGTAGTGGAGCTCAGGGACTTGCACTTTGATTGCATTATAATTAACAATGCTTTGTGTATCTTAGTGTGATAGCTGCGGGGACTGCTGCCATCTTGCAGGTCCTGTCTGACCTGTCCTTCCTCCTAAGAGATGTGGACAGCGAAGAACAATTGAGGAGGTATGAGATCCAGCTGGGATGATTGCAAGTTTCTCTGCTAATCACATGCACATCACTCATGATCAAGAATCGAAACCCAGCCTTCAGCCTTATATCCTGGTTGTGGATGCGATGGCTGCAGGACTATGCTTTAAAAGAAGTCCTTTTATTTAGTAACAGTGTAAAATTAGAGATATTCACAGGAATAAATGCTAAGAAGAGACCACAAAGACAGAAAACTTACAACATATTGCCATATAAAAGGATGGCAAGATAAACCTTTTATGGCTTCTGGAGATGAAGCTTTCTGCACCAGATGTTGTTGAGAACTTGTGGGCTATTTGGTTTTATTGTGCTGTTTCTGATTACTTCTTTAGAGAGCAAAGGCATTATCTGCTGAATTTCTTATTGTGCTTGGCTGACATTCCATCCCTTCCCTTAAAAAGAATGCTTGTGAGGGGATGAGTAGAGCTGTTCCTGTTTGGTAGCTGCAGTAATCTGGTTCTTGCTTTGGTTTGCCCTGGTGGCAAATTGGCTTAGCGCTCTCTCTGTGAACCCAGAAGGGTCCTCCCTTCTAAGATAACAAAAGCCTGTCTGAATGCACAAGCCCATTTAAGAGAGGGCCTATTTGCTGTCTCTTCAAGATCTGTGTCAGGCCCACAGATTTCTCTTTTCTGATGTGTAAGATCACTAACCCTGGTGATTCTTCCATGCTAAAGGACTGCTCATGCTTTTAACTTCTTGTAAGGCTTCAGGTAGTAAAGTATTTCCCTGACTGCTTTTCCCTTGTTGTCTTTTCTAAAGACTTGGTGAATCTGGGCTTAACCAAGTGTTTCAAGGGATTGGCTTGAACAGCTTAATTCCTTCAGGGCCGTCTTGCAACTAGGAAGCAGAATTGATTATATTTTGCATAGCTTCCCAACATTTCTTGTTTATGTACTGAAGATTACATCCCTGATTTTTTTTTTCTTTTTTTTTTTTTACTTAGCAAGTCTTTGAACCTAGAGCTAAAGGAAGAGAAACTTTAGCTAAATTTTAAGAATGTTTTGTATTGACTCCAGTGTAATAAATAAATAGCTTATGTATTTTCTCATTTCTTCTGCAAATGGATTCAAGTCTTCTCATCTCCTAACACCGGACATTTGTCCTCTGTGATCTTGTATAGTACATAGTAGGACCTATTTGTAAAACTTAACTTTAACTTATGGTTAATTTCCCTGGTGTATTTTGTAGTCAGTGGAGAAAAAGGCTCCTCCAGGAGGTAACTAATAATGGCTAATTTCAACCTCCCTTCATAACCATATGTAAGTTTTCTCACTCCCTTCCTGACTGTTGAGAGGACCTCAATAGATTAGCCTCATTGGGCTGGTTCGTCTTTGAGAGTCTGGCTCACTATTAAAGCATTCAACCCAGTTTTGTTAATTTGTTCTCTGTGATGGCAGATCGTGTGCTATGTGGATTCAGCTCAATTTTTGAGTGTAGCACATAGTTACAAATAGCATTTGTCCCCTTGCCCCTCTGTACTGTTAGGTTAGCTGGATTCTTAGTATCTGCAGGGTGTTTTAGTATTTGTTATGTCAATGAGACAGGTTTGTATCTTTTCTGATCTGAGCCAGTTGATACTGTTTGAGGTTCATCTTGAACCTGTATTGTATTCTGTACACAATAATTTCAATTTTATTAAAAGGGAATTGGTTTAATGTAGCTAAATAAATACACTGTCACTTTTTGCAGAGGTGATTTTCCTATACATGTTGACTGATGTTGCCATGTAGAATAGATGTGAGCTAACGTTTTGTTATGCTGCCTGGCTTTGGATCCGTGTTTTCTCTGGAAATGTTCTGGTTTTTTTATTTGCCAGATTTTGCATCCTATAGTTGTCTTGTTGCTAAATGTTTTCAAAAAATTATCTAAAAGTCCTGGCTAGAAGGGTATTGGAGGGTATCACAAACAATTGCAGCAAGCTGGTGAAAAAAATTCATTTCAGATTTTAATTTGATTTGCTGTCCTTAGAGGCCTTTTTGGTAAAGGAATGGACTCAGGGAGAGGAGATGGAAGACAACTTTATTAAAGAGTAGATGTCATCGAGAAATTCCAGTGTCCAGCGCTAGGGTGTTATTCATCATTAGCAGACGTGGTAGAAACAGTGTTTTGGTTAACTAACAAAATAAATACTATAAACTGTGCAATAAACGACCAAATTACAGCAGTTTTTTTCAGGACACTTTTCTTTCCTTGAAGTCAAAAGCCCATATTCATACTGAAAATGTATTTGAATTTAGCAATCTAAAAAGGGTATAGTTACTGCACGCTTACATACGGTTCATCCTGGCCTCACCCATCTCAGTCAATCTCAAGCAGCTACAGTCTCTTACCTATCAAATGGATAATTATTTCACTGCAGACTTGCAAGAGTAAACTAGGACTGACTTCTACAACTGTTGCTCTGAAATTCATGATTAGTATTTTTTACTAATACTTCAGACTGCATGTCAAACAGGTTTAGTTGTTGATGTTATCTGAAATAAAGTTCTGTAATCTTGGAAAAAATATACCCTCCCTTCTTATTTCCTAAAGCATCATAGTATACAAAGCATATGACATTTTGTTTTAGGATTGTATTTTTTATTAGAACAGAAATAAGGTATTGGAGAACTCCGAATAAAATCAGTTGAAATTTTGCATGAGGAAAGACAGGGTGTAAAAGGTTGGATATAGCCAAGGATCATACCATTATTCTTCAGGACATTCAAATATAAGTTGCATTGTCAAATACTGGAAAGCATCTGCAGTTTAGATTGCTTACTTTATGCTCCATTTAATCCTCTTTCTCAGTATATTTGATTTTTTTATTTCAAGTCCAGAAAAGAATAGTATAATTTAGTCAAAGGCTTCATTTTAATGAGGTTATATTTTTCCCAATTCTTACATGAGTTGAAGCGATAACTGTACCCTCTTATTGTACAATCCTGGAATTGAAGATCTGAGAAATGAATGAAAGACCACAGCAGATTTTTGTGGTGTGCAAATATACCTTTAATGTCATCAGCCTAGAAAAGTCAGTCACTAAGCAAGCAGATTCCTTTTTGCCTGAGAAAGTAAAAAAAAAAATGCGTACACAGTATGTCAAGCTCCTTTTTTCTTAACATACTTTCTAAGAAAAAAGGGTCAGTAAAAGCAAAAAGTAGCATTGCTCTCAAAAATGCCCGTGGTAGTACAAGAGTTTTCTCATTTTTGCAAGGACTGACAAGAACTTGTGATGGTAAATGCTCCTACTGCTGGAAAAAAATCTGATCAGAAAACTGCTTGCTGTGTCATTGGCCCCTCACAGAGGGTTAAAAAATGGTGCAGCTGGAATAGGAAGGAGATTACTGGGATTGCAAGCAGGTATTAAAATACCTTTTTAATGCAGAAGGAATTTTACCTCATTGTAGCCAATAAGCTGAAAGTACAGGTGGAGGTAAAAAGAAAGAATATGGAAAGAACGAATAAAGACATAACAGCTTAATATTTAGAGAGCAGATATTACTCTTTCATTACCTGCTTCCCTCTGTTGCTTGAATGTATCAGGGTAATTTGATTTGCTTCTGCCTTTGGGATTTATTTCTAAATACATGTGTACTATATAGCACTATGTCATGTATTTCAGTGTTCCTGCCTGCTGATTTCAGGGTGAAATCTGTTTTAGGCTTGATACTCTACATTTCACCCATTACATTCTCAAGAAAGACAAACAATTGTAGGTTTGCAAGTCAATGACTCCTAAATAGGACCTTTAGGAATTAGAGGCTCCTTCCTTCTGTCCTTCCTTGCAATGGTATAAGCACTGTGTGAGAGGAATGGAAAAAGGATCAACAGTGCATTGTAATTACAAATAAAGGTGTTAAAAAAAAAAAAGTATGTTGATGGTCATTCTCTGTAGTTGGCTACCCCAGTAATACTTAGAGCATTACCTACGGCTGCAGTTCACTGAGAACCTAATGCAGACATTTGGTTCCTTAACACAAACGCTTATATTATAAATAGGAAGCTTAGCTTTATAAGAAGAAAGTTATAGCCTGGTTATTAAATTGTTCCATTTCTTTTTGGAAGATCCTGTAATCACTGTGCCCTTAATTCTCCTTATTCACAGTTTTCTCACTTGGAATTCTCCATTGCGGTCATTAATGGAATGTTGTCAGTCATGCTGATATTTCTGTTTTCTGTGTCCAGGACTGATGGAGAGCCCCATTTATCTGATCTGTTTAACCTGCAGACTCTTTATAGGTACAGCCTCTATGTCTGTACAAAGCTCATGGCACACTTGAAATGCTGTACAAATTTTAAAATATTTGTGATAATTTCATCTAGATCTTTGGGTACTATGTGTTTGTTGACCATAATAGAAAGAAAATAGTTCATAATAATGTTAGTTATGCTCTATGTACATATGGTGTGATACAGCATGAATGTCTTTGTTGTTTTTCTGAGATACCGTGGTGAACGGATAGTAATAAAACCCAGACAGATTTTTTGAGTTCACGTTTCTCAGAGAAGGACTTTGATTTGCTATGCCTGGAACTGTAGTTTATGAAAAGAAGAGGAACTGTTAACTGTAAGGCTCTCCCTTAGCCTCTTTAGCCTCTGTCATAGGCTTGCTGCATAGCTTGAGCTAAGTTGCTTAAATGCTGCCTTTTTTTTTTTCTGCCCATCTGAAAAAAAAAAAAAATACAGTCATCTTTCTGGCTGTGGAGATGCTGATGTAATGAGAGGTTATGTCCGTAAAAGCATAAGGTGTTAAAAAAGATATTTTACCGGAGGGTTTTGCTATCTCTTAATCTGTCCTTTTCACTTTAGTGTCTGAACGTATGCAAGAGCTAAAGGCCTGTATGAGTTCTGGATTTTGCTGTAATGAATAGATTCAGAAGCAGCTGTGTATGCATGCATGACAAAGGAAAGATAAACAAAGATTTATGCTTGTAATTCTGAGGTAGCTACTTCATGTTGTCATCTTCAGCTTATTATTGATACAGTTCTACAAATTTCTGGTGGTTTTGAGACTGGAAATGTATTTCAAAACATTGATTCAACAAGTGAAGTTACTATTACATTGTTCAGAATTCATTTTTCATTCTTTAAAAATGTCATAGCTAATTTATAGGTATCAGTTTGTTTTATGAGGCTGTTGACATTTCATCCCAGTCGCATTTCTCGAGAGCAAAGTGAATTTTTTCCTGTGAGCCTTACAAGCAATAAATAGAAATCTCCCTTTTACTTCAGAAAAACATTTATTTCAAGTATTAGTAATCTCATGGGTGAAGGAGATACTTATGTGATTTGTTTAAGAAAAATCTTAGTTTCCTTAATCTGGGAAGAAAAATGCCTTTATGTCCTTCCTGTTGCGTTTAAAAAACAACAGGCTGTCTACCCAGCCAACTCTGTTCTCTTAGTTTTTACCGTAGTGCAAACCTCCATTAACTTGACTGGCTTTATTGCGTTTATATTACTAGAGGAAAAAAATGAGGTTTGTGCTGCATTGACTGGCCAAGCGCATCCAATCTTAGGTTGAAAATGAAAACTCCGACTCCAGTTAGCCTGCAGGCATGGCTGAACTGTTGCGATGAACCTAAGCTATTTATCTGGAACAGAAAATTAGATGTATGCAGAATAAATGTGATAAAGCAAACCTGTAACAGGAATTTAGCAAAGTACCGGGAAGATTAACTAATAATCTATTTCTCTGGCAATTAGAGGCTTTCACACTAGTGTCAGAGGTACAGTTTGTGAGTGCACCAGTTTTTTGTGTTTTAGAATTATCTGCTATTCGGTTTTGCATTTCTTGTTCTCCGTATAAATATAATTTACCATTAATCCTGCAGATGCTATATTGAAGCACGTGATAGTCACCTTAGAATATACAACAATTCGGATATAAAAAACCTTAGCATGAGAATGAATATTCTGTTTTGATATGAAAAATAAGGCCTTGCCTGAAGGATGCCTTCAGAGAAACTATTTAAAGGAGGCATCTGAAGCCTATTTCATTTTATGCTTCAGATGTGGTTTGACAATGTAGCTTGCTGGGACATCAGGGACCGTGATGTTCAGTGCCATCATTAGGAACATTTAATGAAAGTTGGTTAAAGTATTATAATATGAAATTTTGCTTTTTAATGAGTTTTGCTTTTCTGGAAACCTTGGGGTGTTATTTTGGCTACATACTGAATACAAGGAGGGAGGCGGCTATCCATGGCAGGGGACCAAAATTCTGTGGTTGTATTAATATGCCTAAAAGACACATACCCGCCTTGTGGACTGTTTAGTAGCCTGTGTGAAAAAGGCTGGGTTTAGGCTTAATTGATTCTGTATGTGCAAAGCGGAAGAGTGATTTTTCCTCCAGATTGCTGGATCAAACTTTTTTTCCCACTTGAATTGAGATCGGTAGTGATACTATTGCAAGCAGTACTTTTGTGGCAAGTGCCTGTGGGGAGTTTTGCTTTTTCCCTTTGCAATACTAAATTTTATTTGTTTTCTCTTTAGATAATTTTACCTATGGACATGAAATAATGGTATCAAAGTTGTACTACAAGGACAGATAGGCAGAATGGAGCATTTAAATTTATCACTGCGGTGTATAGATCCGCAGGGGTTAGTTTTCTTGCCTCTTATGTATTTATTTATAAAAGGAAAGTGAAGAGAATATTAAAAAAGAGGAAAAAAAATAAAAGACCTTTGAATTTTTCCATGGAGGATGGAGAATAATCTGCTGTTAATTCTGTGTATTCACTGAGAAGTGCAGGACCCATTATAACTTGCAGTTTTATATGATTTTACTTGCTGTTCTGTGTTCATATATTATTTTTTATCAATATGGTTGCCCATACTAATCAATTTTAGGGGTGTAAGTGTCTGTGCAAGAGCTGCAACAGGCAGTGATTTAAGGTTTTACTTCATGCTTTAATAGAACCCTTGATCAAGTTAAAAAAACTCTGCATCACCAGAGGACCAATCTTCTCTGGCTCGGCTCTGCTCTAATCTTGCGGATCAGCACAGACTGCAGAACTGTGGACAAGAAACCCAAGTTTGGATTTTCAGTACTGAGAGTATATTATACCATGAGGTAGCTAGTTTTTCACTCACCAGTATAATAATTTAACACACTCTTATAGATGAAGAGATACCGATGCTTAACTCCATATAGCCTGTCGCAGGTGAATAAAGTGCTACAAAAATATTGATGCTTCAGGCACAAATCATGAAATAGTGTTTTTTAGAACACACTTTTTTGGTTATATTAAACTTGGTCTAGCAGAAAAAAACACATTGCTGGTGGGCAGTGTGAGCCCTTGGAGGCTGTATGTCCTGGATATATATTCAGCAGAAAAGTCTGTCTAATATGAAAAGCCCAGCTCAGTCCTGGGCTTATAGCACTAGGGGAGGAGAGCAGTGGAAGTAAGCTCCTCCGGTATATCCTCCCGCACCCCAGCTATAGTTTCCTTTTGCATTGAAATATTTATGTTTAGTTTTTAGCTACTAATTTACTTTCACTAGTGCCAACATTCTTTCAGAACTAACATTTAAGTTAGCTTGGTAGAATGTTATGTTAAAGTGCAAGTGAGCTTGGGAAGAACTCTCTCTGTGTAAAGTGTGGACAAGTTACTAGTGACAGGAGAAAAGGGGTTAAAATGGAAATAGTTAAAACTTGTCTCTCTCTAGTGTCACTGGTGTTGCAGTCATGATGCAGATTCATAGGTGGCAGCCCAGGAATACCCAGCAGAAACCAAATAATTGGCCACCTTTCGATGGCTTTTTGCTTATGCATCTTGAACTTGTCTTTATCATACCTTACGTCTTAATATCTCCATTTTTTAGCTTATGGGTACTTCAGCATATCCAGTTTGTTGATGTCTCTGCGTTTCTTTATGGATTTCATTTAATGTTCTCGATTATGCTGGTTTTTTGGGGTGCAGTTTCCTCTTTTTTTTTTTTCCAATTTCTGTTCTGCTGAAAGCACAGGAAGAACTTTAAGGCATTGGTATAGAAATAATAAAGATATCATGGATGTTCTCACTGACAGAAAATAGTTTTCAGTTTCTATAAGCCAGTATAGCACTGGGATTGGGAAGCACTGGTGATACAAGTTGTGTTGAAAACTGTGCCTGTTTACTCAGAATTTTAAGGAGAAGGTACTTGTTTGTGCTCTTACATGACCCACAGAACTTAGTATCTGTACATCCAGAAGATGCTGAAGACGTTATTTTGGCTATATCTTACTCTTAATATCCATATTCTGATTTATAGAGTATACCGCATAGCAGTACTTTAATGTGGGCTTGAAAGTTGCATAAGTCTGAATAGCTGTTACTGGAAAACGCTTTGTATTTGGGAGAGGTACGCCCTAATTCTGGGATGCAGAAACATGAACAGAGAGTAGTGTTCAGTTTAGGCACCCATATCTTAAACATTTGTAAAGCATGGGGGAAGGAAAAGGCAATATCTGAATGATTTGAGGTCAAATAACCGAAGAAGAGAAATTTGAGAAGGAAGTAATAATTACTTTCAAATACATTAAAGTCTGCTGGAAAGATGGAGGAAATAATCTGTTCTCTGTATTCAAAATGGTTAGGACAAGAAGTATTTATCTTAATTTGCATTGAGGATAGTTTGACTAAGAGTAGTGTGGAATCTCCATTGCTGGAAATCTCTAAGAACAAATTGGATAAGCAGCGGATAGAAATTATGTACATGTATTTCCTACTGCCTTGGGGTAGCAGACTTGACTCAGTAACTGCTTTTATCCTGCTTTAGTCTTCCTACAACTTTCCATGATTCTGAGTTATGTGCCGTGCACTCTGTGAGCAATTGTGAAGCTTCAGCATGACTTGCCGGCAGGTAAGGTTGATGTATATAGAAGGAGCAAAGTCAAAACAGGCAGGATCTCCAACAGACAATTCATTTATTCTCTGTGTGTGTCACAGGAGTGGAGGAGGAAGAAAAACATGTTATTAGAGAAGCCAGTGCCAAAGAATCAGCAGG
>NW_010548165.1:104615-111177 GCF_000687285.1 Phaethon lepturus
GAGCACTGTTAGATCACCGTTAACTGAAAGTATCTTTCTCATTTGGTAGCAGTCATTGCTGTTAAGTCACTGGGCACATAACTTCTGTCTGAGAGAGATTCTGGAGTGTGTATTGTGTGTAAACTTAAAAGTTTTGTATTAGCTTATGTGACTATATGAATTTATCATGAGTTCAAGTGTCCAGAAATAACAGCTGTCATAGTGCATGTCTTTGCATTGCAGTCGCTCAGGGAAACTAAATGAGAAATGTCTGAGACATTTTTTTTTTAACTTTAGCAAACGATGTATTTTTGTAGACTTTCCTACAGTGACATTTTACAAACTTCCTTCAGTTACACATCCCAAGCTATGCTAGCACACCCGCAAAATGGTGGAAAACTAAGTGCCAGTGTTTTCCATCAAACTGACAGAATCCCACTCTCTTTCTCCAGGACGAAAGTTTTCTGTTTTGAGGCTTTAAATGTTTCAGGTGGTAGCGGCAGGATCAGTCATCTCGAATTCCACTGACTTCCTCTGCCTTCAGTGCATCCAGTTAGCTACTGTGGAGCCTTGAGCCAACCAGCAATAGCCAAAACTAGGTAGAGTGACTTTGGCGGAATTGAAGCAATCTGAAACTGAACCCAAGTATGAAAAAATGCTTTTACAGTTCTCTTAATGGGGAGGGGGGGGGGAAGTGATAACTGTGCTTGTGTTCAGAAGTAGAATTTGCATTATTTCTCATTGCAAAAAAATATTGGCCAAATCTTTCAGGGTACAAAGTATTGTTTTAAACGCTCCCACCCCCCATACACAAAATATTATTGTGTAAAGTTATTCTCTTTATTTTCTAGAATTGTCTGAAAGTCCTGCAGCAATAAACTTATCAAGCAGCTTGCATTTTACATAGTTGAAAGAATGTATTAGTGTTCACTGAATGTGTTATCTGCAGATTAAAAGAAAAATATGCAGTATTTTAGGATTGGAGGTAGCTCTGCTAAGGGTGTCCCGTCATTCCCGCTATTTACCACTTCATTTTCTATTCCCTTTCTCCCCTTGGTTAAATACTGTGCTGTGGTGCTCATGAGAATAATTGGGCTGAATGCAAGCATTACTAACAGGAAAAAATTGCAGCCTCCAGCAAATACTTTCTCCTATTAGTCAATGTGCCACCTTAGGAGAATGCGATTAATTTCAGATCAGAACTTCACTTTAATGATGTGCTGATGTAATACTGTATATGGGTCATTTGTTCCCCCAGCCCCAAAACATTTGCTGGGCATCAAGATAGTCCTTGTCTTATTTTTATATCTCTGATGATCACTGATAAGAATGTAGATTTTTATATTAATGCTGGATCTTCACTGGGGGAATATGTCTTGGTCTGAAGCCTAATGCTACAGAGCTAGTAGTAATACAGTACTTGGAGGTTTTTCTTTACTCAGATCAAAACTTAATGAGGCACATTTTGGTAGAACTCTATTCATGGGGACAACTTACTGTAGCACAGGAACTTGGATTTCTTTCTCTAATGTGCTATGTCAGTAAAAGCCCCTGGGAGTTTGAGAAAAGCGTTATTTCTGCCTCTTTGTTATAGTAGCGCATATCCTGAATTACCTGGATCCTGAAATGAAAAATGAAAGAAGCGCAAAGCATTGATGCTTGCTAAGCTTTGCTTTGGTCGAGAGTGTTGACGTTGGTACTAGGATTGGATGGTAACCAAACCAGCTGAGTCAAAACTGGAACTTTTTCAGATGATTCCATATGGTCAAATTCTGCTTCTTGTGAAAATTGTAAGGCAGCTATGTCCTCTTTATAACAACCTTGGAGTTTTCTAAAAAAAGGCAAAAGATCTGGTGCCTAATGATATGGAATTTTTTTGTGTTCATGTAGGATTTGCCCAGTATGTCTACGATTTCACTTTTGAAAATCGGGAACTTTTGTTTGTGCTGCCTATAAAGAACATCTAAAATGAAAAAAAACCCCAAACCCAAACAACCCCAAAACGAACGAAAAAAAACCCAGCATGGAAAATGTCACAGTGATAGTAAGGAAAGAGAAGCATATGCTTATGGTTGTATCAGATTGTCAGGAATTTGGGGAACAAGGACTGCATATTCAGCTGAAGTGAAATGGGGATAGGAAGATCCTGAATTTTGTTGGTTTTAAAAGAAAGTATATTTCACTGAATTTACAGGATAGTTTTAGCTTCTGGGAGTTTAATGAAAGCGTTTCACCAAAACATCCTTTTCACTAACCTTTTGTTTTAATTCTAAAGAGGGAGAAGAACACTTTGGCTTGCACAATAAAACTCTTAAAACAGAGCTCCGGTTTGATGTGAGCCCATCTGAAGCCAAGCAACAGAGTAAGAGTAGTAAAAGAGTAAGTAAAGGGCTCATCTAAAAAATGGAGGAGGGGCAATGTTGTTAAGATGCTCAGTTACAGACCTGCTTCAGAATAAACGCTTTGAAATAATCACACTTGTGCCAAGCTGTTAGTCACACATTTCTGCTGCCCGCTTACTCCTTAACGGTAGAAGTATTTTTCATTGGAAACTGCAATGTTGGGGAAGTAATTTCATTAATAGGTGAATAAATTCAAAAGTGCTATTTCTTGATCTTGTTCCTGTATCCTGTTAGTCAATGGGTAGTTCCAGTCTGAAAACCCTTCCTGAAATTTGATTAGCCTTGCATTTTAAGCTGGTGAAGCGTAACATCTGTGTTCTGAAAGGCAACTCCTGTTTAATGGAGTTTTATGGCTCCTATCTGTGGATAAAGAATAGTTGAAAATGTTCTTGGGACGGTCTTTGACTAATTTGCAAGTCTGTGGGGATGGCAGGAGAGTCTGAGGGATACTGCATGTAAGCTCATGACTGCTTTGTTGTCTTTGCCAAGCAGCTGATTCAATGAGTTGCTTTGTAAGAAATGAGCAAGTCACCTAGTGCCACTACATAGCTTTTGGATAAATCTGCAGAGCACCTACTACATTGGACTTCTTGTAATATGAGCTCTGAATATACCTGTGGACAGACCACAAGTTACTTGTATTTCACATAGAGAGTTTTGCAGTTCATTGGAATTTACTGTCCAGAGACTGAAATCAAGCTTCAAAATGAATTACAAAAATCTATCATCTTTATTCTTTTGCTAACTTTTATTCTTAAAATT
The DNA here is from genome assembly GCF_000687285.1 of Phaethon lepturus. NCBI lineage: Eukaryota > Metazoa > Chordata > Aves > Phaethontiformes > Phaethontidae > Phaethon > Phaethon lepturus. Next base: position 107,759 of record NW_010548165.1, read on the forward strand.
TAGTAGTGGTAATGACTGCCTTATGTGTCAGCATAAAACATAATCCTATGATATGTTATCAGCAGATGCAAATGGGTTTGAAGTTTTTCTTCAGCAGTACTATAATAAGAAACTGTGGTGTCATAAAGTAATTTCATAACTCATAAATTGGGAAGTCTAAGTCTGAAAAGGCGACTCTCTTAACAGTCATAGAAAAATACTCTGTACATCGAAACAACCACAAGAATGGAGAAGATGCTTTAGTTGCTTATTTGAATGTTGTGTGAATGAACCTCTCCTTCTGTATGGTGTCCTCAGGTAAATAGTTACTTTTCATTTGTATTTATAATTGCTGTGTGTTGACCCTCAGCTGTGAGCTGGGAACCAAGAAGGTTCAACAGCCCCCTGACTAGAAGTCAAGCTTCCACAGGCTTTACACACAAGTAGATAAGGAAGGACTTGTCTTAATTGTAAATGCACAATGCAATTGTTGATTAAAGAAAAAACAAAAAGAAAAAAAAAAACAACCTTTAACGTAAAGAGTCTGGTGATAGTAAGTGAAAGAATAGGATTAATATTTGCTATCCAGATGATTGCAAATTCTTTCCTGGAGAGCATTGAAAGGACAACCTTATTCGGTCAGAAATCCCATCTAACTTGCCCAAATAAATTCCAAGGAAGTCTTTGGGCTTCTACAGTTGGGAACCTCTGCTTGAACATGTATTTAATATAAGAGTTGTCTGTGAAAGGAACTCTGGTTTTATTACTTTATTATTACTGGAAAATTACCACATGCGATAAACAGCTATATACTTTTTTTTCCCTATTTTCAGTCAAGCTTATTTTCCTAATACTGCTTTTGGAAACGCCATATCATCTCCTGTTCGTCATGTTTTGTGCTTCTGATGTTTTCCTGTCGTTTTCATTCTTACTAGCTTAATTTAAAATACCAAATAGGAAGATAGGTCTCTTGTCTCTATAAGCCTTATGCGTATAGCTTCCTGTAGAATCACAGGATCATTTGGGTTGGAAGGGACCTTGGGACGTCACTAGTCCGACCTCCTGCTTGTAGCGGGGCCAGGTGTGAGATCAGACGAGGTTGCTTGGGGCTTGATCCACCTGGGTCTTGAAAGCCTCCGAGACTGGAGACTGCACAGCCTCAGGGTACTGTTTCAATACCTGGATGTCCTCATGGGGAATGAGTTTCTCGTTACATCCAGTCTGAACCTCTTGTTTCAGTATCTCTCTCATCTCTTGTTCTTGGACCATGCACTACTGTGAAGAGCCTGGTTCTGTCTTCTCGCTAACCTCAACACTGATGGCAGGCTGCTTTTAGCTCCTCCCAGAGCCTTTTTCTTTTACTTCCATTTGTATCACATTATGTTACGGACTGCATTATTAGCTGAAAGCTGCAAAGATTATTTAGTTAGACTGTAGAGATTAAATCAGGAGTTCTTTCCTGAGTGCACAGACGATCTATGAATAGATTTGTCTTGATACGGAATTTAACTACCTCCCAGTATTCAAAAAATAAGTGCTATCTTTAGCAACTTTTGTTTTTGCCCACTGCTGACTTGAAGTACAGGAAGATTGCTTATGTCAGAAGCTGTTATTTTCTCTGAGCTGAGTGGAAGGAGTTTCAGGTATGCAAAAAATGAATCTGAAGACATTTTTTTATTGCTTTGTGCATGAGTTGAAACCAACAGCTAGTAGTAGAAACTATCAGTGTTTCTAGTACTGTGTATCACATGAATCAGAAGACAGTGTTCACTATCCTGAACAATTTGTTGATAATGGAATGGAGAAATTTAGAATATCTATGTGGTATAATGCATAACCATGTGATATAATACATATGGGTACAGAAAGTTGTTACGATTCTTATACTAATTTTTTTATATTGGTAAAAGAAAATGGTAAGTCACACCTGAAGAACTTGCACAGTGACTTCTTTCATAGTACCTTCAAAGAACCAGGAGTGGGCCACAGTCCCATAACAAGATTATGCCCAGTTTAAGTGCTCCCATGAAGACATAAGCAGTGAGACAAGTGATTATCAATCACAAGTTAAGTTCATTTTTTCTTTTTAAGTGGGACTTTGTGCTGAGGATTTAAAAACATCCTTTTGCTATAATTTTCTTTTAATTCACTTTTCAAACACTTTTTTTTCACTTAAGTGAAATTTTGAAATATGAAGTGTATATATAAAGGACAGAAGGCAGTACCATATCATCCTGTTATTTTTAGTTTGAAAAGAAAGCATGTGTGTGTTTGGTTGAAATCCAAGTATAACAGAGAATGTAGTTGGAACTCTTGTACACGGAAGTAGTTTAAAAGTATGCCAGAAAGCTATCAGGTCTGCCACTGGTAACAGCTATAGTGACGTTCTTCTTAAATTCTGGGTAGCATTAATCCTTAAATTCATATACCTTTCCATTATACTTTATACTTATGATACAGAACCCTGAGGCAAAAATTGAAGCTGATTACACTGTGATATCAACACACCATTTGTCTCTTTCAGAGATCCAGGAGGATGCCTGTTGATTGTTGTGCCTAGAAATTAATTTTTGATTACCTTATTTTCTTAACACAGACAGACTGCCAACTGCAAATCGAAGTCATTCTTTTGGGAAATGCATCAAAACTAGGATCTGTGGGCTTTCTGTGGACTCGGTGCATTTCAGCAAGAGCCTTATTTTTCCTCTTATCCACTCGGTGGCAGTAGGCTTCTTTGCAACAAGGAAGGCTGATGTAAAATGTGCCTGTGCTTGGGAGTAGAAGGCGGCTCGGTTTTTTGTGTGGTACGATAGCGAAGCCTTTTGATTAAAACATAAATTATGTTTTCCTTATTTTATACAAATAACAGCGCGATAATATTGTGGAAGCGTTTAGGAGAAGCATGCCACTCTGCAGCATAGAAAAACGTGCTGAGGCGTGGGGAGGAAAGCAAGTGAAGTGCTCTGGTTTCTCAGCAGGTGAGGCCTGTGACAAATAAGCCTCTTCGAGCTTTTATTTCTGATGATGCCATTGTCATAGCCAGGGAGCAATAACCCTGCGATGTTATGAAATTGGCAGTGCGTCGTCCTAGGGGTTGGAAGTATCGGGGATCACTCAGCAGCAAAGAGGCCTGACAGGTAAATTACAATGACAAGTCAAATCTTTATATTGAAGCTCTGCAGGGTCAGGTGCCAAGCTTCAACTTCAGAGTTGTGTGGTGTGGCCTATGGGGAAGAGATGCCTAAGGGCACTGGGCAGCTGGCAAGCTAAGCAGTTCTCCTTGTGATGTGGAGAAATGCTTTGAGTGCTGCGATGGACAGGCTGCCTCAGCACACTTTTACTCTGCCTGTTGTCATGGTTTAGCCCCAGCCGGCAACTAAGCACCACGCAGCCGCTCGCTCACTCCCCCCCGGTGGGACGGGGGAGGGGCTTCGGAGGGC
>NW_010548165.1:111208-112411 GCF_000687285.1 Phaethon lepturus
TGGTTTGAGGTAAAGACTGTTTAATAGGGAAAGCAAAAGCCGCACACGCAAGCAGAGCAAAACAGGGAACTCATTCACCAGTCCCCATGGGCAGGCAGGTGTTCAGCCATCCCCAGGGAAGCAGGGCTCTGTCACGCGTAATGGTTTCTTGGGAAGACAGACGTGATGACTCCAAACTTCCCTCCACCCCCTCCTTTGTCTTCGTCCCAGCTTTGTATACCAAGCATGATGTCATATGGTATGGCATATCTCTTTGGCCAGCCTTGATCTGCTGTCCTGGCTGTGTCCCCTCCCAGCTTCCCGTGCACCCCCAGCCTTCTCGCTGGCAGGCCAGCACGAGAAGCTGGACAGTCCTTGACTACTTAGCAACAACTCAAAACATCAGCACGTTATCAAGAGTTTCTCATCCCAAATCCAAAACATAGTCTCACGCTAGCTTCTGTGAAGAAAACCAGCTCTATCCTGGCTGAAACTAGGGCACCTGTCTAAGCAGCAAGAGGCTGGAAAACAAATTTTCATCTTTTTCAGTAGTGGAATTAGAGTATCCAGTTGCTCAAAGTTGTTGCGCAATAGTAATGCAAGTACTATATGGAAGGGAAAATAAAAAGCCGCTGTATTGCTGCATAACAGAGGCTTGGTTTGGCTTCCTTTTTACTGTAAATTGTCTCAAGACATTCGGGGAAAAAAAAAAGATTTACTAGCACACAGACATTATACACAAATGAAAGAGCTAAATTTCATGTGATGTGACACCATGCAAAAAAAGGTAAAGCTGTCTTGTGAAATTTCTTTTTTTAATATTGCACTAAATTGTCAGTATTTATGTTTGTTAGTATATAAACACTAGCACAAAGACATTTGATCAAAAGACACACTTGGCATTCTGCATAGACATAGGATGCTGCAAGTGAAAGAAGCTGTTATGGTTGAGGAAGTTACAACTCTCCATTTTCTACCTGGCTCCTTTTCTGGCTGGGAAAGCAGAATATGATGTGTGACTACCCCATGGTCATAAAAGTTTACATCACAGACTGTTAAGATAAATTACCTTAAATTTATTTTAACTCTTCTAGTGGTAACCTGTGGAAGTTCAGAAGTGAATACTTGTTCTACGTGTCCTCATAAGGTTGCAGTGAAGTAGAGGAAGGATGGAGCAGAGGGGTGGGGTTGGTGATCTCCTCCGCTGTCCCTGCTGAATCTCCT
>NW_010548165.1:112466-118045 GCF_000687285.1 Phaethon lepturus
GAATGGAGATGGTACCTTCAGGTTGAAGAGATTACCTAACGTAATGAAGCAGAAAGTGTATCAAAGCTCACAGTTTCTCAGTTGACTGATGTTCCTTTAGGTTGTGCTGTCTTTCAGGTGTAATGTTTGAGTCCTCCTAGTTTATAGCTTCATCAAACTCAAAAAATTAAAGCAGAATACCATCAGGTGTCAAGTGTACGACTTGACAGCTGACTGTCAAGTCAGTCGAACTGAAATTGGTTTAATGTGCTTAATGGTTGTAAGCAGGTATGTTTGGTTTGGTTTGGTGGTTGGTTTTGGGTTTTTTGTGTGTTGTGTTCTAGCCCAGTACTTTCAAATATCTGCCTCTTGCACTCCTAAATCTCTGCCAGTTGGGCAGCAGGCCTGATGTATCTATGTGGCACAGATATTTTAGGAGGTTAAAGTTATAACTAACTGATCATCTCTCGGGCAGGACAGGTAGGACCCTTCCTTAACACCTTTTATTACCTGGTCATTGGTCTTTGAATAGACTCTGTTCAATGGTGAGTCAGAGCAGGGAGGAAGATTCTGAAATCATGTGTTCATGGTAATGGGTGCTGCTGAAGCAGACGAACTGATGCAGAAGTATTTGTGTTTGACTGTATTGAAGGAACATGGCTGTTCCTCACTCAGTTTCAATTATCACATGTTTATAAATAATACAACTGTAGTGTTTACACCTAACTTTTAACTCAGATCTTTGACTACAATAGTATGTAGCTCTCTAACAGCTCAGAATGCTCACCTATCTGAAGTGAATACAGATTTAAAGACAACAAACCTCTCCCTTCTGTTAGTAACAGCTGGCTACCTATGATTATGCTGGTGCACGCTCGTCGTTTCAGGAGCTGTAAGGACAGACATGGGGTTTAGCAGCTAGTATGGCAACACAGACAAACCTGTATAAGAACCTCTGGCCATTTAAGAACTCCATCTCTCCTTTTTTAGCCAGTTCCACTAACTGGACGTTTGCTCAAATTACGATACAATAAAATTAAGCAATTCCCTGGTACGGCTGAATAAGGGAGGGGCAGAAACAAAAGACTCATGTGTTCTGGTCTGAGCAGTGCAGCCATCTCATTCTGTGGAGTAATTTCACCTGTCTCTGATTTCTCTCCAGAAAACAATAGGATCTTGGATTGGTCTGTATTAATTAGTGTGTGGAAAGTAATCATAGAATATTCACTGTGTGATTGTGTAGCAAGCAAATGACTTTTATGAGCACTGGAACTAGGTAAACCTGACTTGCAAGGGGATTTATGCTTTAGAACAGATGGATCAATGTCACTGTGAAAGAAGGATGTAGGGTTCATCTGGAATTCCTGCAGTCACGAAAAAAGGATGTATCGTATCCACCATTATAAGGTGTGAGTTTATACAGCGCTTTTGCTCAAAGCAGATGCACTGCTTGAATCTCACCCTTTCATTCATCTGCTGTTGTTAACTTCTGCATTTTGCCTTTAAGACTACCACCTTTCTGTCCAATTCAGTTGATGTTGGTAAAGAGGTTCAAAATTTCCTGGGAGATGAACAAAAAAAGTTTGTGCTTAGACAATGGGATGACTTCAACCTTATTCTTTAGGAAAGTAGGCTAATAAGTTGTCATTTGTAAAAGTACATGTGCACTTCCACTGCAGAGCTGGAAATAATAGTACTGCATAGTACTGAACACCAGAACTATGGCATTTGCATGTGCTAGCTTTATCATAATGACTACATTTGGTTTATGACTCCAATAAATAAAACTAATTTTTGGCATAATGCAGTCTATACATATAGAATTACAGCTATAGAAGGTATGGGCTTTGATATTTGATCAGATTTCTTTTGCTCAGTACGTCCATTAGTGTCGAATCTTTATGTAGATACTACTGCATGTTTCTGAAACCTCTTTAACTCTGTACTTTCCTCTTATCTTAGCCTAAAAGCAACAGCAGCTACAGAAGTTTACATGCAGAAGAGCATCTTAAAAATAGGGATATTGACCAAGAAAGAACATGTCACTTTATTTTGGATATGTGAAGATGTCTGCTAATTCTTGTAGAAAGCGTTATTAGAACCTGTTGAATGAAGTGAGATTTGAATCTGGGTGAAAATCAAGGCAAAAAGAGAAAATCAAGTAGTTTTAACATCCCTAATGTTGATATAGTACAAGTACTATACTGAAAAGTATAGTACAAATGCTTCCTCATTCTAGTAAACATTTGAAAATAATGGTAATCTGCCATTGCTAAGACAGTAAATATTTACTGTGTAGTACTTCAGTTAATTCCATAAGGTCCTGACTACATAGACATTGAGGACAAATCTCTTAAATTAGGAGTCCAAGTTCTTCTTATCTTGAATTTGAACATTAACGTTATGCGTTGATCTATGCTGAATAACATTTCATGGTAAGTATTCTCCAGATGAGTTTATTGTGATGGCCCTATTGAAGCTTAGTCTACAAGGCTCCGGTTTATTCACATTATGGGATAAAAACCTGTCCTTAGCATGGAGCGAGTCTGGACTTCTGCGGTGTTGCTTGTTTAGAGTGAGAATGAAACAGCAACATTTTGTTAACTGAACTGTAAATGTTGCTATCCTATTCAAAGAAAGTCATAACTGTGCTGAAGCAATCTACCCTGTGATCTATGTGTTGTTGATTCTTTTTAAATCTAGACTTTTGACCAAGAGGCTATCTTATTTTAGGCCTCTTAAGAGTATGCCCTGAGCACCTACCTGTTAACAAATAATGAGAGCATTGATTTGCTGAAAGGAAAAAAAAAACCCGCAAAACTGGAGCACATTAGACTATTAAATTAAAAATTTATTCTAATTAGTGCTGGGGAGACAGCTTTCTACCCTACTAAATTAGGCAGCTGGGAATTGATGGCAAGAGAAAATCATTAGAACGACAGTCTGTTTTTTTATAAGGATTTGAGAAAGTTTCTGGCACTGTCACCATGACCTCAGAGAGTTTCAATTGCTCTCTATACTGAAGATGCATAAATGTTGATTACTGAATAAGGTCTTTGGAGTACTTTCTAATGGAGCTAAATCTTTCCTGACTGTCTCGGGTCTGATGTCTGACTTGTCTGTGTAATAAGGTGCCCGTCCCCGCTTGTTCAAATAGCAGACTTTTCATGTGCTCAGGACAAAGAATTCTGTGACTAGATATATGATACTTAAGGCAAACCAGAGAGCTTTAACAAGTAAGTTGCTGGCTAAGTGAGTGAATATTTTCATTCGTTGCCCTTTTAAAACAAAAGATACACTATGTCTTTGCTAATCTTGATTATATGCATGTTATTTCTGTTAAATTTATAGGAAGAATAGGAGCTGTCAAAGAAATATTGCAGATGCTATTTAAGCTGCAAAGCCACACAGTGAATGGGAATAAATGGGAACAGAATTGCGGGTAAAAGACCCGTAAGCAGAGTGAAGAGCACGTTTTATGCTTCGCTTTGTGGAAAATACAGTACATAGGTTTTTAGAATATTGTTTTCTTCTGAAGAGCCAGGCACTGATCCAATCTCTACGTGTATAACATGATTTGTGTTCCATATGTATGTATATATATGTAACATTATTATTTGAGGTTTCACTGTTTAGAATGCATCAGCAATTACATTTTCCTGATCTGATAAACTAGGCATCAGTCTGATTTGTAAACAGTTATATTGGCTGTAGGACATTATAGAAGGATTGGATGTCCTGCCAGCAACTAATAGTTTGTGATGCAATTAACATTATTAAGGGTTATGTTGTACTGTGAATTCATTGCCTTACAAAGGGAATCATCTTTAGCTGCTTCTTTGGGCTCTGAAGCAGTAATAAAACTAGTGCTATTGTTGGGGCAGACTGAATAGACAGGGGTGCCCAAAAGCTTGAGGAGTAGCCTAAATGTCTGCCCTGGCCTTAGTTCAAGCAGTGTTATACCTCTCCAAGAGTGCTGTGTTCTCAGGTATTTCCACTTGGCTCCTGCAAGGAGATCATTCCCTTAACAGCGTACTGACTTAATTGACAGATTTTTGTTTTGAGGGGGAGGGGGGTGGGCACGTGTGCAAATGATGTGACAACCAGATTCTGTCTGTTATCCCCAGTTGTGGTTGGCAAGGTGACTGGCAGCTGAATGTACAGGTTTGGTCATCTCTGGATTCGGACATAAAAGCGAGGTGACCTCTGATACCAGTACACGGTTCTTTTCAGCTGGGCATGACTGGCAAACCAATTTTTTCTGTTCAGTTTAAGCACCTGTGTAAGTCGCAGGAAAGAATTGGACACTGTTCCATAGGTATTCATGCTGTTCTTCCATTCTGATGCCTAGGGGGCTAAATATTTGTTAGAAGAAAAAGCACATGTAGATACGGGGAGAGGCAGTCATTTTAATCATCAAAGAGTTTTGAAAGTACAGGGGCGAAATAACAAAGGCTGCAAAATGTATGCATTACAGAATTTCTAGCAAGGCAGGGGTTGTTTCTCATTCTGTGAGATTTAGATACCTCTCCAGGATGGAATATTGTATTTTATACTGCTGATGTTAGTCAAAGCTTGTTACAGGTTGCCTTCCTTCCTCAAGTTCCCAATTCACTGCCCATCAACTGTAATAACCAAAAAAATCTGTCTTCTGGACCAGTAATTGCCATTCAAGTTGTTTTTCAAAAAAAAGAACAAAACAGAGTGGGGAAAAGTATGCACTGGTGGAAAAATGGTATTTGAGCAGAAGCCTTTCTCAAAGAGTGATTTAAAACCCTGTTTACCAGAGCAGCTGTAGGCCAAAGTTACCATGGAAACAGAAAGAATTGAAATAATATTAGCAATAGCATATCTATTATGATATTGTATTAACGATGCTGTAGTAAAGGGTCACGTGTGGTTTCATTTACAGGGCTCACTTTTTAGTGATTTATCACCAATATTACAGGCTACAAATTAGAATTGGAAACAGAAGGTTCAGCCTTGCATTGGCTTATAATAATACTGGGAGGGGAGAGGTATTAAATTTTCCCATTACTAGAAAAGAATACTTCTTTAATCATATGTCTAGGAAAGTGTTGAGTTTTTCATATGTGGCAAATCCTTAGTCTTTTCTCAGAAATAAAATAATGCTCAAGTCATAAAAGAGATTATCTTCATTTGGCATCCAAAAGTGCTGACTCCAATAGTATAGATGACAGAACTAGAGCAGTGAAATTTTGGGGAGAGGTTATTTGCAAGAAGAATCGATCGGTTCTTGCCCTTTTCCTGCATTGCTTTTTAGAAATACTGGAAAACATGCTAAACCATGTCAGTCCTGTTTGGGGAAATGGGGCTTGAATTCGACTGTCTCTAACAGATGAATGTGGCTGGTGCTGGATGGTGGCAGAAGGAGAATTGTTCTGATGTGGTTTGTCAGGAGAAGAATATTCTTTAAAAAGGTTGCGGTGTATCAAGATTATAAATGCTAAGCTCCTCCCTCGTGTATTCCCTGAATTTAAATGTTTATTTATTTTGGCAACCAGGTCCTCATTAGCTGTATGGTTATATCCCCCCCCCCCCCCCCCCGCCGTCCACCGCACACAAAACAACAAAAACAA
>NW_010548165.1:118076-120493 GCF_000687285.1 Phaethon lepturus
TTTTCCCCCCCCCCCCCCCCCCGTTACTGGCCAAGAAAAAGCAAAAATTAAATTGAAGATTCATTAGGTGTCATAAAGCAATTTTTGACCCTTTAAATGCTGGCCGAAGCATTGACTTGGGTGCTGTCAGGACACAGCCAGAAAAATTTTTATTGCCAAAATTTCAATACCCAAATAGCTGAGCTATAAGTTATGTGTTTAATTTGAGTGAGTTTGGAAAAATTTACCTGACCAATCCATGTGTTGAATAACCTGTTGTACTTGCATCTCTAAGGTATATACAAATAAGCTTCACAGGATGGTTTGAATTATATCCTATATAAATGCAAGATAGAGATACTCAAGGAGCTTTTCTAGGTTTGGCAGAAAAATCTGGCACACGAGATGCAGAAAACTTTCCCAAAGCTATATGATGATAATGACTGCACTAGAACACTTGCATAGTGCTTTGCCTATTACAAAAGCTGTAAAAACATTCACTAATCCACAAAGCAAATTATGTGTTGCAGATGTGTCCCTCTGCTGGGAGGAAAGCATATGCATGTATGAGTGTGTGTGGGGGATCGATTGAACGAGGCTTTATTTGGTCATTTTAAGCTTTATTGCATTTCTTTGACTGTACTTTCATACTTTCTTAATGGAAGAAATTTTTTTTTAGGATTAATGAAATTATAGATTGACATATGAAAAACTTACACACCTTTTTGAACACAGAAAATGCAATTGTCTTGATTCTGTTTACAACCAAAGTGAATCTGAGCACTCTAGAATTATTTGAAAGAATGGCAAACAGTCAGTACAATGCCTCTCTGACTGAAATTCTGTTTTTTGCTTTTATTCACAGACTTAAATCTCAAGCTTTCTGGTGCACAGAAGCTTGTGCACATTTTAAATGTGGCTTTTACTTTGATATTCTATTGCTAGGTAGTTAATTCAAGGTTAGGTGATTGCTGCCTTTATCAGTTTTGTCAAGAACTGATCCTTATCTAGGGTTGGCTTGAACCTGGATTCATTAGAATATTTCAATAGATGCATAAAGTATGCTAAATTTTAAATGCTGAGGGCACCTGTTGCCTCCCAGCTCTCTGAGCTGTTTGTCCGTGCAGCTGGCCTGCATGTTGCAAGTGGGTGTGTGCACATACACATATGTATATGTAAGTGTAGGGATTAAAGATGGCTGAGATGGGGCTGCTTAGGAGACTGACCAACGAGGCCAGTTTTGCTGGGGTGCAGGTACTGGTGATGGTGGCGATCCTTGCTGTTGCCCTCACTGAGGCTGTGAGGGCCAAGCTCCTGCACTCTCAGGTGTTGGAAACTGGAGCCAGAGTGCTGCTGCTTCCTTTCTTACTCGCTCATCCTTGATGGTTTTGTGCTTCTCAGCTTCCTCCCCAAAAGGAAAGGAAGGAGACCTTGTCTGCCTCTCCTGTAGGTCATCTTATTTTTGGGACTAGGACTAGATCTGGTTCCATCACACACCTTTCTTGCCTGTTATGCCACCTTTGTTGTCATCTTGCTGGGGGTTTTTGCTTGCATGTTTTCCTGTACATTGTTGGTTCAAATATGCCACCGTTCTCTGTTTGAATCTTTGGAGCTGCATTTTATTTATCTACTGGTGCTTAGCGGTGTTATAAAATAGTTGAATGTTGTTACCAGTTATAGTATTAGTGGCATTGCTGTGGTACAAACCCACTGGCTATTGCCCCTCCATTTTAGTGTGCATATGTCTGAGTTCAAGGCAAGCAAATACTAAGTGTGGCTTTGGATACTCTTGCAAAGGTGAATCTATTGGCATTCATGGGTGCTGTCTTCGATGCAGGTTACGCTATTGCACTACGACCAGTGGTGCCAAGCCATGGCTTTCAGCTGCATGGTATTCCCCCAGTGCTGGTAGTGTTCAGGTGACTGAACAGCAGTGAATGTATCCAAGACCAGCTGGCAGCATCTAGAGCTGCCATGTAGGAAGAGAAGCCCTTGTAGGTTTGCCGTGGGAGCTTCTCTTCCTGCCACCAGTGGTGCTTGGGCTTTGCTGTATGACACTTCTGTGGCTTCAGCAGGCTGACCGTATTGTGGCAGAATGAACCCCATGTGGGTGAGTGCAAACTGAGACCTGTTAGGAGAGTCCATTAGTTATAATTACTCAAGTAAAAGGAACATTGTTGCAGGCATTGATTTAATGCACAGAGAGAATAATTGAAAAAACTGGACAATCCTGGGAACTACAGGCCTCTCAGCCTGACTTCCGTACCAGGAAAGATCATGGAGCTTCCTTTTGAGGGTAATCACAGGGCATATGAAGGACAACCAAGGGATCAGGCCCAGCCAGTATGGGTTCATGAAAGGCAAGTCCTGCTTGACCAACCTGACTTCCTTCTATGACCAGGTGATGCGCCTAGTAGATGAGGGGAAGGCTGTGGATG
>NW_010548166.1:0-4190 GCF_000687285.1 Phaethon lepturus
TTATAATGATAATAATATATATAATAATATATATTATATATTAAGAGGTAGCCAAGAGACCTTTAAGACAAATTGGCCTCAGCTTGTGTTTTGACACTAGTTCATTGAAGGAATGTTAATGAGAAAAAAAATAGCAAGGAAAACTGTCAGACATAACTAACAACAGAACTGAGAGATGAGCTAGGTTCTTCCGGGAGCACAGATGGTAAAGGGATAGATCTCAGAAAACAAAAATAGCTACAGCCAAATGCTTTAACAGGGTATGATAATTTTATATTCATAATAATAAAAGAGCTTTTCTCTGAAATCCCATTCAGTTAGCACCAAACGTGGGGGATGTTCATGAGGAGGTTCCCACTGCTGATATCCTGAGGTCTTTTTAGAGGATTTTGTTGAAAGGTTGGTAAGTTAGGCAGGATTTCTCTTCTGGTGGACTTACAAAAAAATGAAGACACTTTAAGTCAAGAAGAAGCTTTAAACCCTGTTAAATTCCTTTCATTTATATTTCATAAGTAATATCATTTGTACCTATTCAGTTATGAATAGATTGTGAATTACAGGGATTTTGTTATTCTTTTGTTTATGTGTTATGCTATGTAAGTAGGATTGTAAGTGATGTTCTTTCCAGTTTATTGCTGGCAATAATCTTACTTGTCTGAGGATGTTCGTGGAAGAATCTTGGTTCCCACCTCATGCCTTTTGGTCAGTGTTTGCATTCCTTCTGTATAACCTTTACAAAATTCTGTATAAATTCTGTAAAATTTTTTTCTTCATACTCTTCACATTCTTTGCATTTTGCTGATGATGTGGAATTCAGCTGAAAACCAAAATGCAATAGTAAAGCAGGATACTGATCTATTTGTTCTGACAGAAACCTAACCCTTGCTTGTTGTTTTTGTGAATATCTCCAAGGCAGTCAATGTCTACAAAAAGCATTGCTGGAGGCTTGCACAGTATTTATGGTCTGTGCAGCTCCTGCCTTGCTTTCTGAGTAGGATCAGCTTTCAAGGATGCAGCACTTCAGTGAGTGATGCAAGTGGCTGTCCCTTTGGAAATTAGGATACTTTTTTGTATGTGTCTGAGCATACCTTACTTTAGATACTGAAGTTACAAACTGTTATTTATACATACATATTCAAACACCCTGACATATGTATGCAGGCATGCACAGTCAAAAATACTTGCTTTGATGGGAATCCTGAAAGTGTTTTTCTTAAAGAACACTAAATTCTGCTTTTTCATTGTTGTATATGTAGCTTTTTCATAGTTACATGTACAGGTTACTGGATCCCATTTGCTTTCATCTGTACCTTCCCACCTTTTTTTATAACAAAAGAGGTGTTTATGCTACTGAAGAAAGTCTTGTGACTTCCCTTTTTTCCACAAACTGTTGGTGTTACTTACCCTGTTTTTTTCTAAGCTTGCATTTCCGTTTTTCCATATGTTCAATACATACTGTGTTTTACTACAATTTTTGATAAAACATTCTTGAAGAATCACTTTTGTCTCTAAGAAAAAGCATCTCATTACAGGTTCTTGGCATTCTGTCTGAAAAAAATGAAGTTGTAATAGTTTTACAATTAAAAAGGAATAAGTGAATATAAAATACAATTTACCACAAAGTGGCTGATTTTTATTTACTGGATATCTCTTCTTACTGTTCAAATACTTTTAAATATCTACAAAGATTGGCTGTGAGAGCTAACAACATAGAGGCCAGCCAGTTTGTTAAGATGAGGTGAAATGTAGTGTCTTGGTGAAGAAGATAGGAAAATAAATAAGATAGGAATTTAGGATAGAATTAAATGTAGTGCAATTAAATTGGTATTATTCTTACTAGTTTTAGCACTTTAATACAGAGGTTCAAGGATGTGTTCAAGCCAGGTTGGATGGGGCTTTGAGCAACCTGGCCTAGTGGAAGGTGTCCCTGCCCATGGCAGGGGGATTGGAACTAGATGATCTTTAAGGTCCCTTCCAATCCAAACCATTCTGTGATTCCATGATATGAATTCAAAATAGGTAGGAGAGAAGAGAAAGTAGATAATACCTGTATTTCACAAATTAAAGAAAAAGAAGCAGAGGTACTAATTTCTCCAACAAGTCGAAAATAAAGCCAAGAATAGGTCCCAGGTTGTTTCACTTTCACACTTTCCTTGTGTGAATGTTTATGTTGTCAGGAAGGCAATGTCTCAGAAGCAGGCTACTACCACAGCAATGAATCCAGCCGATTCCACCAAGGCTATACAAAGGTGACTGCTAGGAGTGGGGTATTGGCTGGGTTCAGTTTCTTGGTGGGATGCATGTGTGTCCCATGGAGTGCAGATTGAGCTCCACAGCAACAGATTATGAAAAAGTCTCTTCAAGAATGAATTTATGGAAACTGCATTTAAGATTGTAATATTTTACATAGGTTTCAATGATTGTATTAAGACTTGTATTGACAAATTAACATAATTAATCCTTTGCAGGATAAATTATAGTCTGCATCTATTAGAAATCTAAATCCTTGAGAGTACCTAGGCGTTTGCTGCTAAGCTAAGGAATGGTAAAAGCAGAGGTAGATGCTGACAGTTACTCTCCATATTCCACTTCTCCAATATTTTATTCCATTAGTCCATGGTGCTTGGGAAGTATTTTCTTTGTCACTTTTTCCCTCCCTCAGATTACAAACTAATACCAACATTATTTTAGCAGTGTTTGCTTTGGTAAGATCATTTTGAATCATCCCTTTTAATTGATTAATTTTAATAGCAGGTGAATCAGTAAGAATAATTTATACCTGCATACATAATTTATCATAAGTATTTTAACTAATAGAACTGTTCCTTCCAAGACAAATTATTTCATTTCTGAAACTTATCTTAAATTAAACCAAGGCTGCCTTAGGAGAAAGTAGCTAGTAAAGAAATGAAGCTACCATATTAGACCAATTGTGGTCAAATTTTAAGTTTACTTACATCCTCATCTGTGTTTGCAGTATATAAACTGACATCAATGTCCTAAAAGAAAACAAGAGTTAGAATTATGAACATTAACTAAGAGATTTAGAGATAATAAAGCTAATTCTGCAAGACCTGGATTAGCTCCAAGTTCAAAGGCTCAATCCATCCAGGTACTGGGAGCCAGCAAGTCAGAGAATCTTAAAGTCACCTAGTAACCTGCAGGATGGGCTTCGCTGTGAGGAGGACTCATCAGAATAAAGTCCCACAATACTTTCTCCAAAGGAGCTAATTCCCAAGCCCACTGCCCCTTTTCTTAAGAAAAGTGAGAAAGAAAACAATATTTAATTCTAGAGTCTGCTGTATTTGGTCGACTTGAATTCCCTTTAACCTTCTATTCCTTTGCTTCCAGCCGTGAAACAGCATTGTACAAACATGATCCCTTTTCCTGCTCCCTGTCACTGACACTTGTTAGCCGAGTACAGTGCTAAATATTTAATTATGTCTGCTCCTGTGATTATATGAAAAGCTGACTTTTTTATGAACTTACTTTGGATGTCTTGATCTGCTCCAGATCTTTCAGAACTTCTGCCCACTTGCAATGACCTGCTGCTGTCTTTGGTACATAAGCACTAGAACAGAAGAAAACCAGTGACCTTCAGGCTAAACAGTAGGTATACACAACGTTTATGTTGAAAGACAGAGTCCAAGATTATTAAGATACTATAGATACATTGTTTACATGTATATATACGTATGGTAAATGTGTGGGGCAAGTGTATTTGACAAATTATAAAATCATATAAATACTTGCAATCTATACTTCAGTCACGCACTGTATAAACAGTCAATGTGTTTTTTAAAAAGGCCAGTTTTATAGAATGTAATGCAAACGAAAGGTTCAACCACTTAATGTAAAATACCTACAATTCTTTTGAAGTATACCAAAAAATCACAAATTTCAAAGTCTCTTATACTGAAAATTACCCCCTGCTACTATGGAATTTCTGCCTTAAGACCTGTAGAAATATTATTTGTCATTTTAAATGTAATTTTTTGTGAACAGGAAAGCTTCCTTCTGCTATGGATAAGATTTTGCTCAAAGTGAACCACTAAATGGTAGAAGGCAGATTTCCTTCTCCTTGGAAGATTTTTGGAATGTGAATTGCAGTTTTAATGTATCACCAGTTGGATCCTTAATTTGGATGCCTTTCAGTACTGCTGTACTATAAATTATATGCAACCATGTAG
>NW_010548166.1:4221-14868 GCF_000687285.1 Phaethon lepturus
CAATTGTTTAAACAAGTTGTTTAAACCAACTTTGGGAAGCTGTCTTAAAACAAGCAGTTGTTAAACATTTACGTCTTAACCAAAGGCTCAAAAATTACAAGATTTTTGGGAAAGGAAAAAAGGAGGTTTATAACAAGAATCAGAGGACACTTACCATGTTTTTGCCAGAGAGGGAGAGAGAGAGAAAAATGTCAGACCTTAGCAAAGAGATTTTGAAGGGGCACAAGGAGAAAACAAGTGGTACATGTAGGCCCTAGAAGCAGAGCCAATTTTCTAAGACAGGAAATTGGAGTGAGAATGGAGGGAGGCAACTCATACATAATTCAACATACATATTTAAAAGTGCTCACATGTGGTGGGTTTTTTAATTGCAAAGACATATGGCAATTGATGGAGGTCTTTAAATGCAACAATTCCAACAACTTGAGGGTTATCACAGAGATTAGTGCCAAGATTCATTCTTGACCAGACTGAGTCTAGTCAAAGACAGAGTAAAATAAGAGACTGTGGCCTGTGAAGCAGTGGGGGACTGCATATCATGGCAGGAAAGGATCCACGCCCTAAAGCGACTGGAGGCAAGAAACAGCTGTAATAGTAAAAATAAATTATTTGTATTGTAATGTAATGTAATTAACATCGACTTTGTAGTTACCATAGGAAGAAGATGATTAGTCTCATCTCATTCTTTAAAAGGGAAAAGAAATGGCTGTTCAGAAGATGCAGCTGATATTGCAGACAAACACTTTTCAGGTGCGTTTTCTGAAAGACACAACCAAGACAATAGCTTGTCACAATCTGATTTCACAGAATTTTACTTTAGTACTGACTTAATTAACCAATTTGACAGGACATCAAATCAAGACAAGGCTACCTGTTGTATGTAGATTCAAAGACTAACTGATTTGCAGCTTGCAGAAATACAGAATCGCTTTACAAAACAGTTGGTAGAAAATCAGACCCTGAAGATACACTGCAAAAATCTGAACTCCTCCTGGTGTCCTGCTTTATTTATCTGTTCATACTGCAGACTGCATTTTAATGCAAGGACAATATTAAAGAACTTTTGTTTCGTTTTCCATACTGGACATCTTTCCCCTGGCTACCTTTTGCCACCCAAATTCTATGAATTACAATTAAAACATTACCTACAGTATTGTGGTTGCATATGTATGAAACTCTGCATCAAACATATGAAATGCTGTAGTTATGTGCATAGATCTTAAATATAATCTTAGATATAATATATATTTTTACTTCTTTACATAGTGTATGTACATCTAACACTGGCAAGTGATGCATTTAAGAATTCTGTCAGTGGAGTCTGGCAACTGGAAATAATGAGGAGGTGTGAGCTGTGCATTCACCATCAGCAAACGTTTCACTGTGCACAGCCTGGGAACCTTTGTTCCAAAGCCACAAGCCCTTTGATTTAAGTTGATACTGTTTCTTCGCAGAGACAGGTTAATTATCTGCAACTGCTTTCGATCCAAGATTTTATTTCTTATCATACGTGCAAAACTTTTATATTAACTGACTCAAATGACATTTCTTTAGCAGAGGTTTATTTACATACTAACTTGCAAGTGAATATTGGAAAATGGACCATAGAATATAATAAAACAAGAGCTAGCGCTGTGCAGTGATAAAAATATCAAAATGTGACATCAATCCATACATTGTCAGGTTTGCAGGTAGCTTGCTGAAAGCCACCTTATTAAAGCATCTACTGGCAAAGCCGGGGGAGTAATACTTACTCTTCAGAAGTTCCCTGTCAGACATGTATTTGTTACAAATACATTGAAATTATTTTGTTTCCAAAACCTACAGATATAGCTGAAGTAGCATAATAACCTAATCACTACACAAATTTCCACACTCAGTAATGGAAAGCAGTGCCAGACCCTTTTATCACCTGTGTGTGTCCAAAACCTGTCAAATAAGAAGTATGTAAATGAATGATAAATAATCTAAGTTACAGTAAGGCCAGAGCAAGTAATATCACATCCATCTTCTGAACTATTCCTGTATGGAACATGCCATGTTATTGTTACCCAAAATATGTCTAAAAACAAGGTTCAACCTGTTACTGTTTCCACAACAAATGGAAGTTGAATGTATGTGAGTATTAAGAGCAAAATATAAAGTTTATATAAATATATATTTCTGAAACATACAAGAATGTAATGGAAAAGAAATATTAACTGCTTGGCTATGGTCGAAAGAGCTAAATCATTTTGTTATAGTGTGACAGAAAGACTATAACCTTTCCATAGTTAATACTTAGTTAGATCTGAAATTAGTTGTGGTGTTGGTTTTGGTTATTTTTGGGGTTTTTATAAATGTGCATACTAACTGTTTTGATTTGATTTGCCAATCATTAAAATATATCCTATTTTGTTTCTGGGCGCTTTTTTTTTTTTTAATATTTAGTTGGATTTCAAAAATAGCCTTATGGGGAAACTCAAAGTACATTTAAAGAAATTTAAAATCTGATTTTTTGGATACAGCTGAAGAAAATGTGTTTTAATCCCACGTTTAAATTTTTTAAGACATGTTTTAACAAAATTATTTTAAGTTTATTAGAAAATTTTTACAGTAAGTAAACATTGTGATCATTTTATAAGCCAGTTATTATCAAATGAGATGAGGTGGCTACAAATTACAATATGAAAGACTTATGTTGGGTCCATAAGCACTTACCAACTTTGTGTTTCATAATTAGTATTACAGAGCCTTAAAAAGCTGATTTGAGAGGGAGTTCCAGTTCCAGTCCGAATGCATTGTCAAATCTATGCTGTAGAACAAAGTTTTCAAGGTGAGGAAAATAATACATTATAGTACCTAATGAACAATGGGCCAGGGTTATCATTACTTTGTAATTTGTCTCCTTTTTTAATAATTGTTCACTGTGATGACAATGGTACACTAGTGTTCTTAATAATTAACAGAGTTCTTGATCTTTGGTTTTCTTAAATATGGTAGGTAACTATTTTATTGTAATGAAATAGTCATTGCTGATTTAAAATAAAAGCTTAGCTTTAAGAAGTAATAGAGAACTCGTACTGATTATAAAATATATTAAAAATATACTACATGCATACTCTAAAGGCTATTCCATTTGTTTATAGAGAAAGAGGTTCTTAACATCCAGTAGATCAACTAATAAATTCCTTTCAACAATTCAGGGCCATTTTCTATTTTAATTTCTTAATTATTCATTCAAACTATTATTCAACAACATAAGGAATGTTAGTTCACTTACATACTTAGACAAATTATTCTCCTACCTTGAACGCACATTGTTGTAATGTAAAAATTTTCTTTGGCTAATGTCAGTTTTTCATTTCTTACTCTGTTTAATCATTAACCAATTCCTCTCTGTCTTCATTATATCCCTGATACTTACCCTTGTTTTATGGAACCATGAACTTTGGACAAGGGAGCAGCTCATATTTAAATATATACATGTTTTCATCTGTAGCTTGTGTCCTGATAACCTGCAACTCTAGGTTAAGGATTAAAGCCTTTGTAAGTGAGTATGTGTTATTATTCCAAAATACAACTGAGAGTTATGATATATACAATGATCTGTTTGGAAAAGGATGGAAAAGGAATGCTGTTTTTTTATAATGAAGTTAAAATGAAGCACTTTAAGAGCAGTTAGCACTGAGTAAAATCTAAGCCACAGTAGTACTGTTTTCTCTTTAAAGCAGCAGACATATAAGCAAATGACAAAACTTTTCTTTAGCAAGGCAGAAACAGTTGCTGATTTTGCTGTTTTGTCTGTCACAGAAACCATAAGTTAGTCAAAAGAAAATATTTACAGCTTTTCACAATATTTAAGTTATATGTGAAGGAAAGTCCTGAATGCTAAAATTATGTGTCTTTGCCTATATACTATATATCTAAATTTCTTAAGATTTGCTTATAAATTTCTCAGTGAATCCTTGAGATGTGATATTCATAACTAAGAAAGTCAGCTCCTGTGCAAGTTGGTGTTATCTACAAAGGTCCACTATTTTTTGTTGCTTATTTTGAACTTTTATTCTTAGTCAGAAAATTCAACAAGTTCTTGACCACCTCTTGTTTATGTGTGCATATGCTTTCAATACTGTTCTTCCATCTAAAACAGCTCTTTCTGTCATTGATAAGTAAGTAGACAGCAGTCTTTTCTCAGCCTCCATTTGTGAGACTACTATACTAGATCAGGTTGGGATGGTAGCTAGTATGGCGCTATGTTTTGGATTTGTGACCAAAACAGTGTTGATAACTCACCAATATTTTAGCTATTGCTGAACTGTGCTTGCAAGGCCGCCTCTTTTTCTCACTCTGCTTTCCCCTACCACCCCCAGCAGGTGGGATGGACGTGCACAAGAGGTCAAGAGGCGACATGGCCAGGACAGCTGACCCAAACTGAGCAAAGAGATACATCATATCATATAATGTCATATTCAGCATTATAAAGAGCAGGGGACAGTTTTTCAAAGGTTCCTTGGAGGCTGGCTGGGCATTGGTCTGCTGGTGGGAAGTGGTGAGTGAGTGTTTATTGCACTTATTTATTAAGCATTACTTGGGGTTTTTTTCCTTTTTTTCTTTACTTATTAAACTGTCTTTGTCTCAGTCCCTGAGTTTTTCTCACGTTTACCCTTCCAGTTCTCTCTCCTGTCTGGCTGGGGCAGGGAGTGAGCAAGTAACTGGGTAGCAGCTTAGCTGCCAGCCAGGGCCAACACACTACAACTTATACAGTGCAATCTCTTGAAGACACTTGCCTCCATTTCTGTGATCTTCCTAGCAATCTGCTTCATTGTTCTTGAAAACAAGTGACGAGAAGCATACAATATACTGAGATCTAATGAGAGATTTAGAAACTGGTGCTAATATTTTCACCTTCCATGGGAAATAGGCTAGTGCCAGTGTTTTCTTCATGACTGTATCACACTGATATGTTCCCCTGCCAGAACTTATGTCAAGTTCTTTCAGAATCCTGGAATGTCTGAAGAATCTGTCACTGTCTGCACACACATCCCGCCCCCCCAAGCCCAAACAAATATATCAGTCTAACCTGCTTAATTTTTAGTTACTTTCAATTTTTCACTAACTTATTGACTTCTAGTACATAGCTTTTTTCTTGATCAGTCCTTTCTCCCTTCGCCTCTGGGCCTTCTGGCTAGTCTCAGTGGTGCTGATAGGTGTCTGTCGTGGTTTAGCCCCAGCCGGCAACTAAGCACCACGCAGCCGCTCGCTCACTCCCCCTCCGGCAGTGGGACGGGGAAGAGAATTGGGAACAAAACTCGTGGGTTGAGATAAACACGGTTTAATAGGACAGAAAAAAAGAAGGAAACAACAATGATAATACCAACAAAGGAATGTACAAGAACAAGTGATGCCCAATACAGCAATTGCTCACCACCCCGTGATCGACAGCCCGTCCCCGAGCAGCGATTTCCGCCCCCCGGCCAACTCCAGTTTATGTACTGGGCATGACGTCGTATGGTAGGGAATATCTCTTTGGCCAGTCTGGGTCAGCTGTCCCGGCTGTGTCCCCTCCCAGCTCCCCGTGCACCCCCAGCCTACTCGCTGGAAGGCCAGCACAAGAAGCTGGACTGTCCTTGGCTGCTCAGCAGCAACCCAAAACATCAGCACACTATCAACAGCTTCTCATCCCAAACCAAAACCCCAGCCCCCCCCCAGCCTCTGCGAAGAAAACCAGCTGTGTCACTAGTCCTTCCATTCCCTCCTCCTCAGTCTGTTCTCTCTAACAACCTGTATTCCATTTTTGTTCATCGTTGGTGTCGTGGTTTAACCCCAGCTGGCAACTAAGCACCACAGAGCAGCTCATTCAATCCTCCCTGGTGGGATGGGGGAAAGAATCGTAAGAGTAAAAGTGAGAAAACTTGTGGGTTGTGATAAAGATAGTTTAGTAGGTAAAGCAAAAGCTGCGCACGCAAGCAGAAAAATCAAGGAATTCATTCACCACTTCCCATCAGCAGACAGGTGTTCAGCCATCTCCAGGAAAGCAGGGCTCCATCATGTGTAACAGTTACTTGGGAGGACAAGCACCATACCTCTGAACATCCCCTCCTTTCGTCTTCTTCCTCCAGCTTTATATACTGAGCATGACATCATATGGTATGGAATATCCCTTTGGTCATTTGGGGTCAGCTGTCTCAGCTGTGTCCCCTCCCAACTCCTTGTGCACCCCCAGCTTACTCGTTGGTGGAGTGATGCGAGAAGCAGAAAAGGCCTTGACTGTGTGTAAGCACTGCTCAGCAGTAACAAAAACATCTTTGTATTATCAACACTGTTTTCAGCACAAATCCAAAACATAGCCTCACAGTAGGTTCTATGAAGAAAATTAACTTCATCCCAGCCAAAACCAGCACACTTGGCTTCTTGGTTTCCCTCTCCTTTTTGTGTGTATGATGTGTTGCTCTTCTCTTATTTATTGCCACTTCATGTTTTGTTTCTGGTCTTCATTCTCTAGTGCAATAGACCTCTTCTTGCACTTTATCCTATTTTAGTCAGTCTCTACTTCTGCCCTGTTCTACAGATATGTGTCCTTAACACTTTCTCTGTGACTTCTTGTGCAACAAAGGGCTGTAAACCCTCTCTTCTTTCCCCTGTTACTGCTGCAAGTTTCCCTCTGAAATTGTACCATCACCTCCAGCTCTCTACTCCTTGGATGTTTTATTTCAGATCCATATTCAAGTACTGTCAACATCATGCAAAGATGAGCTCTACACCCATTGATTTACACTGTTTCTGCAATTCTTGTCCTTCAGTGTCTCCTTTGCCACAATAATTATAGCCTCCTTTAGAGAACTCTGCTTCCTCCCCAACAAAATCTCATTCTGTGGCTCTTGTTCTGCTGTCCTCTGTTTGTTGGCTCCACTAATTAGTTGTTCTGTCCTCTTGTGCTAGGGCAATCCCTTTCAAGGGGGCAAAGCACCAAGTAGCTGCACAACTAGAGTGCTGTATCTATTTAAGGTTGTGTATTGTGCATAATATTTGAGCTCCTTCTCCATGCTCAGAAGCATAGAGAGCATTTTTAATGTCAGAACCTATAAGATTGAGAAGAAAATCAGATGGTTTTCACATTTGTATCCTAGTCTTGTAAAAAAGAAGCTTTTCTTTTTTAAGATTTTTTTTTTTCAGAAGAGAAGCCATGGAGAGTAAAGATTTCATAAACTAATAGAAGTGACTAAAAAAGGAATGGAGCCCATAATGAAAGCAATACTTCTGAACTAGATAGATGTTTCCATATTGAGCCCTTAAATAAGTAATTCTGAAATCAAATTTTCATGGGACATGAGTGAGTTTTAGAGGAAAGACATGTTCTTAGTGCCTTGTTACAGAGTAAATGCTGGAAAACACTGCAAGTCAAAGGAGCAGACTCACTGAAGGATCTCTGCTCTTTCATTCCTAAGTTCATCTAGACAGTTTAAAGGGAACGATCAAAGGGAAACAAACAAACAAAAACCAACCCTGAATATGAATTAGTATCAGAATGTATTTATTCTGATGGGACAGAATTCAGAGATAAAAACAGATAACCACATTAATGTACTCTGAGACAATAAGAAACTCTGTAACAGATGCTACCTACAGGTGCAGCCCTCTAAACACACCTCTAAACACATTTGTGTTTTACCAATATCAACAGAAAGTAATATTTTCCTATGAAGGGATCTAGTACCGGGGCCTTAAATCCTTTCCCAGTTTCTACAGACGAGTCCCATCTATCGAAGAAGCATATTTTACAGCTCTAGTAAGTTCTGTTCCAAACAGCATTTGATGCAGCAACCATTAAAAAGTTGCTTCTTTGCTATGTTGGTGCCTGAATCCATTATGATTCCACAGCCATTTTAGCTCCTCTTCTCCCTTCTGGCCCATCTTTGCATAGAAGCCTAGGAAATCAGCCATCAAGCTCCACCAGGTGTTACCAGCAGCTCTCGTCCTCAAGGTTTGAAGGCAAAGAGCAAGCTTTCCATGTTTCTGTCTAGCCTGTACTGATCCAGAAAGGAATTCAGTGGAATTACTTAGTGTTAAACTGAAATCACATGCTTGAATGCTTGTCTGTATGAGAGCCAAAATATGCCTTAGATTGTTAGGTCTTCAAGCCTTTACTTCACAAAGTTCAAGTGCTTTCTTAGAAGTTTTGTATTTAGCTAGACTTAGGCAGGCTAAAGCATTTTTGCAGTTGCCATTTTAAAATTGGGCATTCTTTAAATATTAATCGTATTTGATTACTTCCCTTTCGCCCTCCTTCCCCTTAAGAAATGTAGCTTTCCTTGGTTTTATTGTATAGTGGTGACTCTCCTGTGGAGTACTATTCTACCTAGTTTATTCTGCTTGTATGTGAGTAGTGTTGACCTTCAAAAGAGTATTCTCAGTAATCAGCATGGCAGGAGACTCAGTTTAATCACTTATGCATTTATGTGTTCCTGGTTTGCTTAAATACTTGTTGATTTGCTTTTGACAGTCATCCAGTAGGGCTTCCTTCTCCTATATGCTCTTGCTAACTGGCATTTATGCCAGAAAGTAAAGTTTAAAATGCCTATTTGAAAATTGTGCCAAAAGGTCACAGAGTCATTGCTATTCCACTCAATACCTTAAACATCAGAATTTGAAATGTAAGAAGTTACATATTTCCTTTGACCTTTTTTTGCAAAATATCCTTGAGGCCTGGGGCTCATACCATTGCCTTATGGAGGTGTGTCCTATGCTTGGCTATAGGCTTGAGAGGAAGGTCCTTGATGCAAAGAATGATTTTATACCTTTCCAAAGAACCTTACTGTCACAGTAGCAGTGAAACCCAATAGAAGTGCTGCAGTTATTTAGGGATAAATATTACTAATTGAATATAAGTATGAATATTATAAATTAAGAGCTTTCCTTTTAGCCTGTCTGCTTTCACTAATTTGTCAGTCGCAGCCTCAGAACAATGTGTACTCCATAACCACAGGCCTCTTCCATCAATAGCTCTGCTTGAAATAGGGGTGCCAGGTCCCTATTTACATGGTTGAGAGACCAGGACATCAAACATGTTGCTGACTCTGTAGGTTAGACTTACCCCTTGCCTGTCAGTTCTCTCTTAAGCATTTTTTGCCAGCTGGCAAAATCCAGCCAGAAAAGAAAGCTCATACATGCTTCTTTCTTTTTACATCCTTCCATGTAATGTTAGTCTTTTTAAGCTATCAGTCACTTACTAAATTATGAAAGATCAACTTAATGTTGTACTGATGCAAGCATATACAACATTAAGGCTAGGTTTGCTTGACAAACACTGTGATTGATAAATAGAGAAGCCCCAAGTTTTGGTAGTGGCAAAATTAATGAGTTAATGGCATAGTCAGTAAAGGAAAGAGGAAGCACACAGCAAAAAACTCATTTGTAGGGCACAGATGGTTAACTTTGACCTTTTATCCCCAAACGACCCCCCTCAGGATGCAAAAATTAGTGAAGAGGTCCTTCAGAGTGTACTCTCCCAGAGTAGTAAGTAGCTGAATCACAGGAGATTTGAAATGTAAAGGACATTAATAAAACACAAAAAAGAAGAGCTAGAAGTAGGCAGCGCTGAAGTTTGTTTAGCAAAGTGTGTCCTGATCTATATATCCTGTTAGGCACTCCCTGTAAATATTATTTGTGATATTTTTATGCCATGGCAACAAATATCCAACAAGGAACAAAAATACAATTAGGGATACAATTTTTGTGTGTTTAGGGGTAGGTTGTTAACGTCTAAAACAGTGCCAAACACAAAAACTGAAACAGTAAAAAATACAAAGGATGTCATACTGATGCATAAAAGTTGGAAATCCTGAGACCGCAAAATAGTTACCACAGGAGCAACTGCTGGACAAATAATACCTCAGTCTTAGCAAAATACTCAGCTCAGAGACTGTGAATAATATCATATGCTAATAAAGATCTGTAACACACTTGTAATAGATAGAAGACTAGAAATAGCAAATGCAGTTCTCAAAATGGTAAAGGCAGTATTTTCAGAGCTTTTTTAAAAAAGGAAAATTATAATCTATGACCCTCTCTTCCAGCAATACTTTACTGGAATTGACTGGATCCTGAAGTAAACAAGCAGGATGTAGTTTGAACTACTCTACTTTTTCTTGTGCTTTTATTCTTCTTTAAAGAGCAGAATGAAATCCTAATGTGTGTCAATTGCCATAGCTTTACTGAAACCAATGAAGTTACTTCCATTTCCAGAGTTGTTGAGAATTTGACCAAAATGTTAAACTGGGAAAAACGGATTTATTGAACAACCAAGTAAGGCAGCACACAAACTTCCAAAAGAAATGTTGTAAACAGATCAATAGGCAGAAAAAAAATAGTATCAAGATTCAAAGAAAGAAGAATAAATATCTCCACTATAGATTTGTTTCATATTTCTGCATAGGAAAGGCAAACAAATTTGGAAAGGATATTATTTATGCTTTATATTACTCTAAGTGACTTAACAATGCAGGAAGACTTACAGCAACTGAACAATCATCCTTACTTTCTTGCCTTAGGATATCAGGAATAGATTATTGGAAAAGCTCTAGTGTGTGCTATAGAAGCCTCCCTCTTTCATGTAATTTTGAATGTGTTTTTGTGGAATGTAACAAATTATGAGATTGCACACTGAAC
>NW_010548166.1:14899-42998 GCF_000687285.1 Phaethon lepturus
TAAGTGCAGTACAGTAGTTGTCATTATTTGAGGTTTCTTCAGTTTGTATGGGTGATGGTTTTCCTTCATTTCTTGGCAGCCAAACCCAGAATGTATAGAGGAGTGGAAGAAGTTGTGTGTGTGCAAACTAATGAGAGATGAAGCAATACTAAATTATATTAAGTTGATTTCTGTATCGTAGCTCTTAAAAAAGAATAAATGGTAGTCATAGTTCTTAACAGTGCAGCACACCACTCATCCAGAAAACTTCAGATTTTCTTTCAGACAGGGTAAGATGAGTCTACTGAGGAGTACATTCATTAAGACAAAAGTGGTTTTGAAAAGATTGAAAGTAGTACTTCAGAGAGATGTAAAAGCAGTTGTATGTAAAATAATCGGCAATACTGCAAAGCACAAATAAATCCCTGGGTGCCTGTATATTATAAAGCTGTGTGGAACAATATTATTGAAGAGGAGTAAACTCCTGGATAAAATTACAGGTCTGCATTCTGGGATTGCTTACTTCATTGATTTAAATACAACATGTTAGGCCAAAAGCAACTCACTGTGTTGACAGTAATTAAGTGGTGATAAATGTTTCTGGTATGCTTGTACAAGACACAAGATAAAC
This sequence comes from Phaethon lepturus, assembly GCF_000687285.1. Lineage (NCBI taxonomy): Eukaryota > Metazoa > Chordata > Aves > Phaethontiformes > Phaethontidae > Phaethon > Phaethon lepturus. The sequence continues at coordinate 15,510 of NW_010548166.1, forward strand.
TGTAAGAGATTAAATATACATTGTAAGTTTAACCCATGACCACATTTCAAAAAGTCAATCAATTCTATTAAACAGAATTATGATTAGTCTTCTAAGTAAAAGAAATATTTTGGGAGATAATGTAGCCTGCCAGAAAAATTAATACTACTTACAAATTGGAAAGTGCACATCTTCAGATCAACATCAATCAATCAATGAAAAAAAATTAGTCTCATTTTCAAAACAGACTGCTTTCAGCAGCTGCCACTGAAATAATTTCTTGATTCAGCTGTAGGTAACTGGTTTAGTTAAATGTGCCATATCCACCTTGTGGGAAGGCATAAGAGGAGGATAAGCTAAACATAATATTTCCCCACAGTCTTTTTTCAAGAAGTTTTTTCATCACTTTTGAATGGAAAAGATAGAAATTATTTCTATGTTATTCTAAGCAAAGGCTGACACAGTGTTTGTTCACAATCATAATATCTCTTTTTTTTTAAAAAAAAAAGAGAGTAAATTACCGAAGATATTAATAACTGTGTGTCATATTGTTTGTCTGAACAATACGCAGTTTGCTGAAGGCAATATAGCCCTGCTGGCTTCTACAGAATTTACTTTGCTCTCCCACCAGGACTGCTTACTGCTTGCTTGCCACCAAAGGAAGGTACCTATTTGTCCTAAATGAACGTACAACACTGCAAACTGATTTACTTTGTTGTCATTCTAAGAATAGCTAACAAAGTTTGGTTTTGGCAGATACTCACCCAAATGCCATGTAAGGTCCACATGGTCAGTAAAGCTAGAATCAAATTTAGAAGTTACTAAAAATATGGCCATTCACATACAGCACCTTCTGGTCTTAAAGCCAAAATAGATATCATGCATACTGCACATAGGAGAGACACATGGCAGAATGCAACTGACATGAAAGCAGTAAGGAAAATTCACATGAATTATCACAAGCTGAGTCCCAAGCTGCCATCTGGCTTCAGAAACTTCCCTGACTAAATGTTTGAAGATCTTAAGACTTAGCTTTATACTGTAGTCTTATGATTGCATTCTCTATGACTCATGCTCTTAATAAATCCCTGGGCATTTCAGTGTGGAACCTCAAGAGGCCAAGGAACCAGCTGACTCTGTCCATGGAAGCATTCCTCTTTGGTTTTTTTTGAAAACTTAACTGGTAGCATGGCATGCCTATTTCCACATGGGAACAAAATCAGTTCCTAGTGCCTTCTCCATAAGATATGCAAACTGCATAATCAGCATAGCAGAGAGTATGGTTGAAATGTGTATGCTGAAGAATTTTACACTTTCCTTCCCTAAAATCCGGAACTTCTACATTTCTAACTGGGCTCACTGATTTTTGCTCCAACTCTCTTCTTCAGAAGTTGAACTTCGGAACTACTGAACTAGATTACTCCTCCTGAGAACGCACACCTAGAAGTTTTCAACACTTCCGCAAGAACAGGTCCAGCACCATTTCAGTCCCAGAAAACAAAACTTTCTTCTTAATTTTTTTCAAAATTTTACATCTGTTTGATTTTTCCAAAGCGTATTATCCATTCCTGCCATTCTGCAGTACCCCTGCTGTATGCCATCTCAGAAAGTCTTTCCTGCAAACTGATTAGGCCAGATTTAATATTATTATTTATTTTACGCTTGGATATTGAGCCTGTAAATTGGTGTGTCTCCTCTTTTCCCACTGGGTTTTCTGCCTTTTGCTTTCAGAGTCTGACGGACATGACTGATCTTTGTCTTAGACCTGTATAGGCAGCCAGTAGCAGTTTTGCATCAGAGTAGCCATGCAGGAGTCGTCTTGTTGAAAACCTGTTTTATATTAAAGCTTCTTTACACAGCTTCTGTACACTCAAAGGCCTGCAGAAAATCCTGTTGTAAGAAGTACGTCACACATAAAGACTCATCAACCCTGCTGGTCTCCAGGTAGCATGTACCCTATGGGTAAGTTGTAATAGGCAGATGAGAAAGGGTTATAGTCCTTACAGGTTAAAAATTAGGTACACGTCCCTGGTATGAATTAGACAAGCACATCAAGTTTAGCAATAGCAGAGCTGACTGTAAGCAAAAGTCCTCTAGACCTGATGTCTCCAACTGCAGCTACCTGTGAATGCCAAGGGAAAAGTATATTTATACCTCCCTGGTATATCCTCCAATATCCAGCAAATAGATTTAGGGCTAGCGTTTTCAAGTTTGTAACTTCTCTAGCCTTTTTTCCGTGCTGTTCATCAGCATAGATAAATATTTGCTTTTTAATGGATTTTTTTAGACTTTTATGTAGCAGTTTCTCCTACATAATTTTCTTTTCGTCTTACATTTCAAATTTTGACAGGCAATGTTAAATTCTAAACTTAAAATATGATGGTAAGTTATTTTAAAATGCAAAATGTTACATTAATGAAGCCTCTTCATAACGTAATTTTCTAGAGTACTGCTTTTACAAGCATGTATAACCTAAGGGAACATATCTTTCATGTTTTAGATCAGCTTGAGTTTTCTAAAAGTCATAATGTCACCACCGTGAGTAAACGTACATACTATTTTCAGACATTACAGTGGAACAAGTGCTGGTATTTACCCTTTTGCCAAAAACAAGTACGTCATTTCTTTGTGGTTTTGATCTATTTATTTTTGTTTCAGTTCACCAGGCACTGTGAGAACATTTTTATCATTTGCAATAGCTATTGCAAGACTGAGCAACCTAATTGAAAAAGAGAAAACAAACTTTCTTCTCTCTTAGTTACAAGCTAAGAATAAAAAAAATGCATGGAAGGGCTATCATTTACTAAATACCTGGAACAATGTACCATACTTTCAAGATTACTTTTGGCACCAAGGCAGGCACATAGAGAATTCTTCACAGCACAGAGCAAAGTTGCATCCCATACATCCAAGCTTGTGGTCAGCTGAAGGGATGATAAATACCAGTTTATTCTATTGGTTTCAGTAAGTGTAAGGCATTTATATTACTCAAATGCCTAGCATATTTTTTCCAAAGGTGCTTCCCTGTCCTTCAGAAAATCTGAGGGATACCGAGCAAAAAGAACAACCTATTACTTTGAGAATGCTCCTTTTTTTTTCTATGTCAGAAATAGTTTAGCTACCTATATTTAGGTACCTATATTAGACAAGATTCAAATATTCTTTGAGCATGTTACTTCAATTCTCATTTCTTTGGAATGAAGACTGATAAAAGCTGTAAGCAAATTGCAAAACAAACTAGCAAGCAAAAAAAAGTCATTCACAATCTTACAGGATAAAACCGTTGTAACAGTTAAGAATGTGAGTATATAACTTAAAAATTTGCTTAAGAAATATGGCATATTGTGGGTTTTTTCTGGTTAGAAATACTAAGTAGTATGTTTAACATAAAGGTTTCTTTCATTTGCAAAAAATTTTGATGGTTATGTGCATTAAAGAAAATGACCCTTTTTTAGAAAATAATTTAAGTATAAACAAAGAAATATTAAGATCTATGATCTAAATGAAGGGGGTTTTTGTTTGCTGATACTTAAGTCAGGATAAAGCAGATGTTTTAAATTGCTTTGAGATAAATCAGTCTGTCCCACTTCTTGGATGCTACCATACCTTCGATATGGTATGAGCACTGAGTTGTTAGGAAAGGTACTGGCAAAAACCTTCAGATCCTAGAAAGCACAGAGGGTTACTACTAGCCCTCTGTCTTGTTGCATGCACCTTATTGTTGAAAAGTCACTTTTACTAATAATTACTAACTAGTAATACAGAGCTTGAGTTGGCCTTCTCAACATTTCTACATCAGTTCACTTTCAACCCTGTATCTTACTTAGAATGGTAGTTAAATTATCTATTAGTTTCTTGTTAAAAATTGTCACATATGCACAGCACATAAATTTGCATTATTGTCAAGTAATTCATCTTTAGCTGGATGAAAACTACTAGAAAACTACTTTGTCCTCGCTATGACCCATGTATCTTAAAATTGCACACAGTTTAAAATGAGACCTGAAATATTCATGTGTCATTTAAATTATGCAAAGTAATCTACAGGAATCCGTAAAATCTTATAAATCTGAGAGATATTTTCAGTTATATGAGGGCACGACAGGGGGGGTGTCCTTTATATATATATAAAAAAAAAGACAGAAAAAAGAAGGAATTGTTTCAAAAGTAGAACATGAGAAAAGTTTCACAAAGATTCCCTTGGAAGAAAAAGTCTTATAGATACTTGAAGAGTCCATTCAGTTAGATTGTGAGGGCAGATACTTGTCATGTCTCGTCATTCAGGAGTACTAGACCACAAATGCTTCATCACATCCTGAAAAACTTTACGTTGAAAAATTCCAGCCTTTATGAAAGGGTGGGGATATTCCTGAGATCAAGTTGTTAATGCAGATGTCTTCCAAAATCAGGCCAAATTTAATATCTTCACTGTATTTTGTTCAAGTTTTACCATACGTATTAAATAAGGGTGTGTTCTGTGCTAAGCTTTTGTTTCAGCTTTTACAAAAAATGAATGCTACACTGACTCACCAAAGTCTTTTTTTTAATCTCAAAGTTATCCTACACAAAGTCTTCATAAAAGTACATGTGTCTTACTCTGAAATAGACTCTTCCCTTATGATATTTATTAACTCTTGTATATTTGACTTCTGTTTTTAGAAAGGGTGAATGCAATAACATTTAAACTAAGGAATTTAGCAGAAATCAAACCAATCACTTTAATTCATGCACTGATCAAAGTAGAGTAGCTTAATGCATACCTTTACTAATCTAAAGCCATGCAGTTTTTATAGAGGTGTGAGATCTGTTTGGATGTTTTCTAGCAGTGCTTTGGATCTGGTATGAACTTTCTTCAGTGGTCATATTCTGACCAGAGACCAGATAGCAGCATACTGTATATCAGAAACTCAGTAGTATATGAGTGGTTTTGAAGGTTTCTGGAAAAAAAAGAATGTGCCCATTCCTCCTAACCATCTCTGATGTGATGTGGCAGATGTACATTCTTCTAAATTTCCTACCTGCTTTTAGTTGTCCTCCATGGGTCTGCAGGAGCTCAGCAGAAGTGAGCAAAGCCAAGCACAGGAGATCAAAATCAATGGAAAAAAAAATAGCAGAAAGCTTCAGCAGTTCTCCCAAACCTGTAATTTTTTACTATAATTGTAATGATCTCCTAATGGTGTGGATTTCTCAATTAATAGCATATTCATACTCCTTTTGTTTTACAATTGCAGAGGATACTGATTAATATTCAATCAGAGGATGAGCTCGGTTAAAGGATACTTATTGAGTCATTTCCAAATTGTGGTTAAAATTTCACTAATACACAGCCAACTCTGTGTGTCTGGTTTTTTGTCTTTTTGAAGTGGAGTGAATTTTATAAATCCATTTTAATGATATTATATGCTCCTTAGTTACTTGAATATTAGTGTGATTACTATCAGGAAAATATAATAGCTTCGCTGAAACAAACTGATTGTATCTGTCTCTGTTTCAACTCATTTTTAGGAAAAAAGTGGGGATACCACCTGCATTTTTTAAAGACTGAATTTTTTTGAGAGCTCATACTTTATGTTAACGATATACTACTTTTTGTCTAATGGTGGCAACTGAACATATTTGCTAAGACAGAACCTAGTGTGCTATACTCTAAACTATGTAAACCTGTAATTAAGGCTAATGTTTTCCAAAAGAGATTACAAAACACCTCAACAAGTCAGACAAAACGCAAAAAGGGAGAAGTTGTTATCTCATTTTTATTGCTGGAGAACTGAGATACAATAATATTGCTTTAATGACTGCTGGTCACGCATAGAATTTGTGGAGATTTCAGAAAATGAACTGAATTCTCCTGAATGACAGTGTGGATTTTCAGGTGAACAAGCATCCTGCTCCTTAGAAACTACATTAGTTTCTCCTCTGGGCTCACACCGTGGAATTGTTCTTGAGAGATCTGCTACTAAACCAAGCACTTTGCAGTTAAAAACTGAGTGACACCTAGGCCAGGTTTCAACAGTCATGAGACACTGCATTGGTTTATTATGCAGTATCATAGTACTAATGCCACAGACTAGAATAGGCTTCTGGGAGTCCAGTTCCTAGTTCCAAGACAAAACCAAACGCTGACCTTTTTTTTCCTTTTTAGGAGCGCTTTGCCTAGTACCTAACATTTTTAGCGAAGGTTCTTCAACGTTCTTAGGGAACTATTTGTGTCATAACACATACAACAATCGTATATCACAGTTTAATCTCTTGCAGTAACAGCATGTGGACTCTTGCTTCTTAAAATGGAAAAGGTCATAGTTTACTACTAATCCCTAGCTCTCCGCTTTGATGAGGACATATCAAACACCAAGGCTGGAGATGAGTAGATTACATCAGTTATGTGGATACCAAAATCTTGGGTTACAAAATTTTGCAGTGCATGGATGATGGATGGATTTGCACAGTTTGGATTGCCAAGCTACATCAAGACCATTAGGACCCCTGTCTGCACAGCCCTTCAGGTCTCGCAGTCCATCTGCATAATATTCCACAGCTCACGCGTTTACTACAGCCCACTACCCTGTCCCTGATCCAGTCACCAGACAAAATTGATAGGAGGGGGGATCTCAAGAAGTTGCAGAATGACCAAAAAGTTTTCTGCTGGGAAGTAGAAAAGGAGTTCACAACGATGAGGCTAATTAGTAACATATAGACAGCATCTGCATCTAGTGCCTGAAAAACTTTCCTTATTTGACACAATACCAGCAAAAACAATGGAGGGGGCTTCTGCAGTGTCTGGGAAGCAGAACTGCTGAGACTTTTGTTGTTCATGTAATTTAATCCCTCCTGCCAGCTGAGCACAGAATCAAGGTAGTCTGCAAGGAAGCGAGAGGTTGAAGAGTTTTATGTAGCTGTTCCTTTAAAAAAAACATGTTCTGATGCTGCATTAAACCTTTGTAAAACATAAATGTTTTTTACCAGAAAACAAAAGCCGCCAACAGTGCAAACCTTACACCACAAAATTCAGCCTGTAAGAATAAATATCTCAAACTTCATTGAATGTAACAAGGCAGATGGAGTGGGCACGTCTGCAAGTGGTGAAACCACGGGTTTGAGTTAGTCTATGCTACTATAAACATAGTATTTCTGTCTGCTGCCCTTGACATATGCACAGAAAGGCAAGTAGCAGAAAAAGAGGTGGGGTTGTCAGTGGTTCATCGTCTTGCAGCCTGAGTGGGGGAGAAGCGCATGGTTGTTCTCAGCATGTAATTAATTTTCAGCTGTAGGGCTTTTCTGGACAGGAGTTTTAATTGGAATATTCTCCAGCAGGACCAACCATTTCTGCAGTTACTCCAGCAGCTGTTTCTGGATGTTCCTGTGTTTCTCAGTAAAGTCTTCTGATAATTTTCTGGGCCTCTTCCTTTTTTCATTTCTCTCTTCTTTCTGTTGTCTGATCCCTCTTCAGGATACAATAATTGAATTGATCTTACTCTACAGGCATGGATGGTGAGCAAAGCAGGTAAGAAAAGGAATATTAATATTTGTGTAGACATTTGTCTGTTGTTCTGAAATGGAAAATGATCCTCTCTATGGAAGAGACTTTGTTATCCTCACTCAGGAACTAGAATCATTGAATAGTTTGGGTTGGAAGGGACCTTTAAAGGTCATCTAGTCCAACCTGCTTGCAATGAGCAGAGACATCTTCAACTGCCCCGAGCCCCATGTACCATGACCTTGAATGTTTCCAGGGATGTAATATATAAATACTACATCCATTTTTCCCTGGCAACAATGATGAAAGTTGTATTTTTCATCAGGTTTGGAAAGTCTGTTCCATGGTTTTCCCCTTCGTTCCTGCCACCATCTGGAAAACTTGGAGAAAGAATGCATCTTCATTCAACTTTGCAGAAAAGGCCTGATTCAGGCTTAGGCTGTTGAGTTGGCTGAAGGACCGGAGATGTTTGAGCAAGGACAGTGGCTGAAGGACTAGAGATGTTGGAGTGAGGACAGAACAAGTTTGCAGCCTACCCTAATACAGAAGGAAGGAAAGCTGTAACTTAGATGCGTGTCTCCAACAGGCAGCTTTTTCAGAAAGGAAGTAGAAGAACACTCCCCTGGATTGCTTTTGCTTTTGCTTTTCTTAGAAGTTTCCCACATAGTGAGCATGTCCACCTTATTATAGCCTATCTCACTTTCAAAGATGAAATAATTAAAAACTTGTTATGCAATAATTCATAGAAATGCCCATTGAAGTTGCACCCGAATTTCCATGCTCACCTCTGGTTTCTTTCTTTTTAGGAATTTGATATATTTTAACTCTTATGCTGAAGAGTTATATGCTTGGTGTTTGTCTTAAAAATAACTTTGAGGGGGAGTAAGGGGAGTGATATGCCTAGAGCTTTCATTCGCACAGCAACCTTGGTAGGCTTACAGTACAGTAGAATAAATCTAGTTTACAACTGGCTAGATGATTACAAAGGTGTAACAAAATACTGCATATGAAAATTCATTCAAACGTGAGTATGAATTAGCTAATAAAAGCATTGAAATTGTGTTTCCATTATAGACCTAAAGTTGATTGTGTTAAAAAAAAAATATGCTTAATGTATTGATGGTGGAAAGGGAGACAGGAGAGAACAGTGGAAACTGAAAAGGCTGCGCTCTCAATTGCATTGTATTGTCCTTCACAGAACTGCGTATACGGAAAACCAGAAGTTGTGTGCAGTGAGTTTTATTCCTTCAGTAGATAAATAGGCCTAACACTTACTTTAAACTGACACAGAGTTTCAGTTTACAGAGTTTCAACTTACTTTAAACTGACTAAGGAACAGGCATTTTAACACCTTTCAGAGAAAAGAAAAGAAATTAACAGCAAAGACTGGGGATGATTTATTTCATTTTCATGAATGAGTGAATGAATTATATGTACTGGTGATATTTCAGTGATATTTTTAAAAGTAAATTTTGGTATAATTAGAATGCAAGGAAAATATTAAGATAAAGTCAGTGCATGTGTAACTCTGCAAACATACCTGACAATACATTTTAATGAAATGACTAAACCACTTCCTTTTCTCTGAAAGACATGGAAAATTTTAAAATACAAAATTTTCCTCAGGTCCTCTGATGTAAGTAAGCAGGGGAATCCTCTAATCACAGCCCTTGAACTTTCAACTTCAGCTGGAATCAGCTAACATGTAATTTAATCTAAACTTGTAGCCCCAAATCTTATGGTAAACTATTGTAGAAACTTTTAAGAGAACGAAAAATTCTGCTTGTACTAGTAGCTTAGAATCAGTGAAGCAAGACACTGGGTGAAATGTACGTCTCCCCCCTTTATTTACTTTCTTCTCATTTTTATGTTAATGTAACTGTTCATACTAAAGATTAATGTCAGGAATAAACTCCTACTCAGCAAGTTTCTTAACAACAACCTTTTACAGCACCACTTAAGAGCATCACACAGCCCACAGGCTAGCACTGTTCAGTGCATGCAGAAGGACCCTTGGGTACACTAAGGATTAGTAATTATTTGTAAGCCTGCATATTAGTATTTTCTTTGACTGCTTCCCCATCAAGTTCCCAAGGACCAGCTACTCTCTTCTGACTTTTTGATTATGGCATCTTTTTTTCTAGCATATAGAGATAACTCATAGAAAAGTGGCCAACAGACAGAGAATCATTTACTCGAAGTCATTTTGGTAATGGAAGGCTGATCTGATTTTTGGAAAATGGACTGTGAACCTTGGTTCATAAATTTCTGGTAATGTTGTCACTACCTGTCTGTTCTGCAGTGAGTGATACCTCTTTAAGCTGATCTCTGGAAACTGTTCTGAAACTTCTCACATTATCAGAATATTCTTAGTTAACTTTTGTGCAGTAGTTTCTAAGATAGTATTTTATATAAATAATCTCTGTTAAAAATAAGCGAGAAGATGGCTCAACTACAAAAGCATCATTCAGTTCAAATCTTTATTGATCACTAAAGATTTAAAGGAAAAAATCTTTACAAAACTATTACAGAGTACACAATAATATATTCTCAGTGGATGGAGTATGCTCAGCTTTGTTCCTCATAGTAGACTATTCTACCATGATTTACTGTTTTCAACTTACGTACACTTCTCTTTTCTTTTAACAGGCACAACACACGTGTTAATGGCTGTATGTTACATCTGTTTTTAGACACTAAGCCCTATTGAGAAAGATGATGTAATTTTGTTTGTACCTTCATAGCTACATCATTCACTGTGTATAAACATGAGAAATAGCATAAAATTATTAACTTAAGAGGTGATAAAGTAACAGCATAATGCCAGATGAATAAACTTGCATATAACTTTAAAAGGGGTAGTGGTACAGTGGTATTTAAAAATGTTCACTGGCTTTGGAAGCAAACAGAATTGCTTCCAGAAGACATGAGACTTTGTTTAAGTTATCATGAAGGATAAAGGAGATTAAATAGGTAAGTTGTAACAGAGGTGACATTACTATGACCAAAGGGCAAAATAAGTTTGCTTACTGAGGTAGTCACACAATCCTGTGTCACTGCATCTTGCTACATGACTAATGGCTTTTTATATTCTTTAAGAGCAGTAGGGAAATACTATATTCAAAACAACACTGGCTGTATTTGTATTTGAAATGCTCAGCACAAATAGAAACTTGCTTGCTTGTGATGCATTCGTTTTTTTTACAGCCTTAGAAGAGTAAGTAACCTTAACCTGATTCACATGTGCTACAGGTGATTATTGTGGAAGAACTAGCATGCAGCAACTTGTACCTGCTCAAGACAGTGGCTCATGATGTGCTCTGTCATTATCATATATCATGTCATCATACTGAGAAGTGCCAGGACCTGCTTTTTTATATGAGAACATGGGCAGGAGACTGAAAAAGTAGGACAAAGGCTCAGGGAGTTATATCCTGATGTGGAGAGATGGGGTATGATGCAGGAGATGGTAGAAGTGTAGACCAGAAAGAAGGAGGTGTAGAAGTGGGAGCACTATAACAAGGTGTCATTTTGAAAGGCCTGTGACAAGTAGGTGCGTGCATTGGTCTAGATCAATACTAGCAGACACCTGAAGCCAGCCAAAAAGCAGAAGATACTATGATATCCTGAGAGCCATCTTTTGTCTTTTACCCCAGTCTCTCAACAGAGTACAAACAGCAGAATGGTTATGAATTAGATAAAGTCAAGAAACAAACCTTATAACATATAACGACTCTCTTAATACGTGAGAGAGATTTGAGTGTGTGTCTTAGCTCTGCTGTGTTCTTCACCTGTCCCATAAACTGCTGCGCTCTGCTCTAATCCTCCCAATTTTCCATAGGCTACATTGGTAGGTTTTGAGTTCCATAATTTTTCTCCATAGTCAGGAGGGCTTTTAATAAAAGATAAGGTTCTGATGTAATTACTCTGGCACTTTCCATGGAGTCATATGAAGCTATTGGGTAACCGATGATTAGCTCAGTTTTGAGATGATTAATTGTTTCTACGACTTCTGCAGAAAAGCAGCTGGTAAGCCCATGGAAAAGATGAGCTATAGTTTCAAGTATGAGCAATTACACGCTCAGAGTTGAAGAAGCTAAAGAAGCTTTGATCAAGATGCATTGGTAAAAAAAAAATACCTCCCTGTCCTAAGCAACTACTTCACTGCCATACTAGCATGAAGACCACTCAGACAATTCCTGTTTGGCTTTTTCCCCCTACCTGCATATTTAGGCAGACTGGCTTTGCACAGAGACCTATCCATCCACAGTGCAGCACACTGGCAGGGAAGGCCGGGTGGGATGGGGCTGTGGAGGCGTCGTGGAGGCACCATGGTGGCAGGGCTATATGCACGGTGCCTGTCGTGGAGCCCCACTGCAGCCCTTGCATGCGAGAGCCCACAGCTGGGGCACTCTTGGTTTTTTTTCCTCTGCGGCAAGGTACAATGCAGGCAGCTCTCTGCTCTGCTTGTTGCCATGGGACAATCAAGCCTTTGAAAGTGGGAGAATCCCACCTCAGGCTGCCAAGTCCTTCAGCAATAGGCCCCGCTGCTCAGGAAAAGAGCCTACCTCCGGGAATGGAAGGACTGCGTGCAAGCCGGGGGGGTACTGGGTGCCATATGCAATGGCTTTTGGGTTATTACAAGGTCACCTGGCCACGCTGCGTGTCATAGATGCAACTGATACAGAATCGTCTAGAAAGTGTGTTGAGAAGCTCTGAAGAGTGCTACAGAGGCTGGACACTTGCAACAATTTTCCTCCTGTATTAAACACCCTTGAGGGACAGAGGTTATGGCCTCGCACGTTGTGAAAGGTCAGCTAGACACAGGCATTAAGTCTGAGCAAGAGGCAAAGTCTGGTAGAACTTGTTGTGCTATGAAAAACATAAGCGTGAAAAAATTCAGAGCTATTTACTGTGCAGCTCTGGTACAAGCGAACAACAAGGAGTGGAAAAAACAAAGCAGAAAATTATAGGGTGCTAGATCTCACCTAAAATATTGGAAATGTTTCCAAGCCTTAAATTTGCTGTATTACCTCGTTTTCTTGGTTGGGCTGTAAAATAACATTTGAAGCTTTGCTGAGATGTCCTAAAATGTCTTGTTGTTTAAGTGATTCTTACCTCCAGCCTGCTCAGTGCTGTAGCAGAGTTTTGTGCTGGCCAGGCTGTCCCCAGCATCCTGCCTGCTGGAACATGACTCAGGATTACAGAAGCACAGAAGGTGGATCAGGAAGGTACACTGTGGGACCTAGCTGTGGAAAAAATAAGTATATAAAATGTTGCGATCGAGTTCTGAGTGTCTCTCAGCCCATATATTAAGAGCATTCAAAGCAAGAAGTTGCTGAAATTTTGCAAGTAACTTTTGCAAGTCCCCTTTAAATCTTCTAAATTAATGGAAAACACAGGACACAGAATAGAGACCCATCTTTGAATGCTGCAATATAAGGGAGGTTCACCCTGGAAAATGTATATTGTCATCAAAGGATATTTTTTGTCAGTTCTGATAACAATCAAAAGAGAGGTTGTAGCCTGGGTAGCTAGTATTAAAGTCATTAACATCAGTATAATTCTGTTTTTTATAAAGGGCTGGAAGTGTTCCTGTAGTTACTACAACACAGCATGACAACTGCTTTTAATAGTTGCTTTTTCCATAGACACAGTACAGTCCAGCTATGCGATTTTACTTTTGTTCTCCCCTACTTCATAAAATAAATTAGAAGAGAATAAATGAGGCAAACTGTATGGAACCAAGGTCCGGTCAGCAGTAATCCACTATACTACCTCCATTTAAGCAGTGTTTTCATAGTAGGGATCATGGCAACTGCCTAACCAGCTCATTCCCCTTTTTATTACCATTTTACAAATGACACAATAAAACCTAATTGGAATGTTTCCCTTCTCTTTTAGAAACCTTTTTCCCCTAGATTCACTTCAAATCTTGCAAATGTTGGGGTTGGAAAAACAAGCAAATTTTTGTACAAACAACTGGTCTTGTATTTGTAGCAAGACCTTGAAGAGATACAGCGGAAAATGAAGATGACATTGACAGAACAGTTTATTTGGACATTAATATTAGTATTTTTTATGAAAGAAGTCACAGCTCAATCTGCAAGAAAATAAGTTGGTGAAGGAGGCCGCCTACAGAAGCTGTGGAAGCTCCATTCTCAGAGGTAGTAAAAATTCAACTAAGCTTGAAGCAACCTGCTCTAATGTTGAAGTTAGACCTGCTTTAGGTGGGAGGATGGAAGAGGTGACCTGTACATGCCTCTTCTAATGTAAATTATTCAATGAAATTAGGCCTTGATAAAAAAATGCGATGGAGGAGGGAGGCAGAAATATGCAAACACACAAAGATGTGTGATTGCATAAGTATTCTTTTCTAGAAAATTAAATTAAACATTGGTAATTTCAAAGGTACGGGCTGGGAACACAGTCCTATTTTTATATATGTAAAGGGGCTAATGCCTACACTTTCATTAGGGCTTCCTGCAGCTGGGTCTCAAACAGTAAGACTCAGTTTCAGTTGTTTTTAAGTTTGGTCAAGCTGAAAATGTTAGAGCTGAAATTTCCTACACTGAATGAATTACTTAGGCTAGTGTTTTTCTTTGAAGTTTCATCAAGTTTAGTTCACTGGTTTCCAGAAACAAATTAGCAGAAATATGCACTTCTTTCATACTAAGAAAATGTTTATAACCATTTAATTAAAGCTGTGCTTTTTACTAATATTTTCAAGTTTGGCAGCCTAGAAAACCTGCAAAAACTTGGCCAAGTCGTGAGTGGCTTAGTTTACATAACAGAAGAGATTTCTTGGCACTGTGTAGTTGGTCTCCAGCAGTCTCTTCACAATGAACATACCCCATCTCAGCTTCAGAGGCAAACAGAACTCTTTGCATAAAAATCAAAGCTTCCTGCAGGAGAAATGTGGTGAAGGCTGAGGAACAGAAGTCAGTGATGCTTCCGGTACAGAGCACTGGAATTGGAGTAGCATGACTGAAGGGAGAGCAGAGCAAAGAATTAAGACAGGGTGGAGGTGAAAGGAAGGAGGAAAGGCTGGGTGTGGCAGAAGTGGGAGGATTTATGAAGACTAGAGCATATTCTGCTAGAAGGCTTGAAACTCAACCCTGTGCTCACTGCATTCCCATGAATTCATAATTTTAAAAAGGTATTAAATTTTTAATCACAGTATGATGTAACGATTTCCTTTTTCTCTCACAGAATTTATGAGCAAAATGGATTCTGTTCACCAAATGGACCGAGCTCCTGCAAAAAAAAAAAAATTTATACGTGCCCTTATTTGAAAAAGATGTATAGAAAATGAGGCAGAAGATCGCAGAAAGAAAAGCATGGGTTCAATAACAAAGGCAGCTGAATGCAGCCCTGAGGAAGAGTCCTGTCCCTGCCTTCATCTCGCCATCATCTGTGATTTGGGCAAGTTCCTTAACCCAGATTTTTCACAAGTGACAATCATTTTCTGAGTTTCCTCCTACAAGGAATCTTGACTTCAGGTTACTTTGTATATCTGCCCTTAGGATGAAATGCTTACTGCTCCCCAATAACATATTTCTAGTCTAATAGTCAGCTAACTCAGATGCAGGTTTCTCCAGTGCAGATGCTACAGTTTGAAGAAATGAGTGCCCTCTACAGAGCTTAGTTCAAAAAAGCATTGAGTTCTCACAGCTGTCAGGGAGAAAAAACTGGGTGCTGTATGTGAAAACAGACAATCCTAGGCAACGCTAAACAATCTCTTAAAAAAAAAAAATCCATCTCCAGGTATCACATACTGGACCCAAAATCATTAGGTTCTTCCAATCTTTTTCCATTTTTAAAGTAAACTTCCCGTTGTCTTATTGTCCTATCCTTCAGGACTTTTGAGAAGAATGAACTAATTCATGTTCAAGAAGCAATTGGATACTCTACTGATATGTGCCATAAAGGGAGGGCAAAAAAAGATAAAATTAATTATTCTGGATTTACAACATCATACAAGGAATGTGCAGCAAATCAGACATGGGACCGTACAGAAGAAGAATACAAGAAACACAGAATATCTGCTTTTCCTACTTTTCCTGTTTTTTATTCATACACATACACATTCTAGCCAGTGTAAAATCACATTTCTTGTGCCCATATAATTAATTACATGGATTACATTACACAAGATACAGTGTAACTAAGGCTATAGACCTTTTTTTAGTAACTGAAAAAGATTTAAATAACACGAGTGAAAGAAAGCCATAAGCGGTGAGGCAGCATGTAAACCCCATCCGATGGCTTTTGCCGCCACCAGCATCTGGTGTTGGTCACCACAGGGCAGGTTGACACCTGCAATCCCCAGGCTGAGAACAGGGACCAGTGCAATCCCAGATGGGCTCCCAGTGCCACCCTGCTTCCCATCTCCTCTGCTGCCCAGCGGTGATCTACGCTGTATGTGGCAGCCCCGAGTACAACGGATCATGTTAACTCTAGTATCGGAACTAATCTGGTCTCAGGAATGTGAAACACTATTTGATCTATTTGCCCTGCCAAGAAGCAGCAACAAGAAAAACTCCACCTAGCAGCCATACCGTTACCAACGTACACTAGCAGGGAAACAAAGCATACTTTCTGGTTTTCTGCCATAGCCTACAGTAGATGAGCCTGCAGGAGTTACTGTGACTCACATTCCTGTGTTCTTAAAAGCATACTAACATGCGCTCTCTTTTAGCAGGTATGCAGATGTCTGTTATTTTAATGTCATTCAAACTGAGGCTACGTGACTCAGGAGAGAGCCAGTGTGGCTTATATAAACAGATATAATTAGTTATTTTTGAACAAGTGTTCTTACGTCGATACCTTTTACAAGCAGTTTGGTGTCCCTAGCGAGCTGCGGCTTTCAGGTGTCGGGCGCGTGGATTTCCGTGTTCCAGCCTTAGTCCTGGAAGGGCAGGTAAGGTTCCTACTTTCCCTTGCAGGAAGGCAGACAGTGACACTATGACACTTGCCAGAGATACACGCAAGCGTTTCTGGTACAAGTGCCATAATTCTTAATTAGCCAATGCAGCATTGAAAGAGGCCACAGAGTTCATGGCTAATTTTCCATCATGTTGACTACAGAATTGATATTATGTTAATAATATGTTAACAACATATTAACTGCTAATATGATATTTAAGATATGTGGAGTGAAACCTTGTCATTGTTTACATAAAATGGGTTTTCTACTGCAGGAGTTGTTCACAAGATCATTAGCTCAACAATTTTATATCTGCACAAACAGGATCTGTGGCAGACGGTGACCTGACACCACCAATGAGCTCAAGTCCTTTCTCCAACAGAGACAATAAACTTCTCCACACTGTCCTTATTTATAGCTTAAACTCTAGGGAAGAAAATTACTAAGCACTTAACGTTCACAGCCTTCCGTCAGAGACTGCAGCCAGGGAAAGGTGCAATGGGAACCATTTTTGGGTAGTGGTTTAAGATATGGTGATCCCTCTACTCAAAAATAAATTACAGCCAGTAAATTTCCTTCACCTGTATTTTTATTTACAAAAAGGCACCCTGAAATACTTAACTGTCGCAGAGTGCAACCCTTCTAGACTACAGGTATTTTTACAAAGCTGGCTTTTAAAAACAGTTCCTCAGCGGGCAAAAAAATCAGCCATTTTTTGGTAAAGAATTTTTAAGCATTAGCACTAGAGTTAATTGATAAACTATTAAACTGTTAAGTTGTAATTTATAGCAGCTATAATGGCAACAGTGTCTGAGTGATCACCCCATGCTGCCACTAAAGACATACCTCATCTGTTATAGCATGAAATATTGTAAGATGGTTTGTAATGATGCATATATCTTGTTACCTGCTGATAATAACCTATCAGCAAGGACAACAGTTCAATTATATAGGACATCTCCTGCTGGCTTCCAAATATTTCTGCTGCTCTTCACTAATTTCTTAGCTAAAAAAGAATCAGTCTCCTTATTTTACACAAGTACGTTAATTTATGAAGGGAAGACAGAAAGCTTTTATTAGCTGCTGAGGTGCCTGAATTCTTTGTGTTATCATCATGATATAAAAATCTAGCCCATCTGCCCATAAATCCTGATGGATGGTGGAGAACAGGCCCCAGATAGGCTAAAGGATGTGGAGGAAATTCCAGACTAGACCTCCCACAGAGATGTGTAGAGTATTATCTCAGAGGTGGCACTCAGCCCTCGCCAAGTGGGATCTCTGCTTACACCAATACAGTACAGGCAGCTTGAATGAAATGTCTTTCTCTTATAGTCCTTCCTTCAGGTTCATTCTGAGCGTGGGATCATAGTACCCATCTTGGGAACAGCGCTGGCCCAAGAGAAGCAGAGGAGCCTTCAGTATGCAGGAACCTTTGAGATGGGCACCAGCAGCTACGGTTCAGTAGTTGACACAGAGGCAGTGAGAAGGTAAATTAATCTGGGATTAAGGATACAAAATCAGAAGTCCTTTTGTCTGTGAAAGAGTAATCTCACATAGTCCTATCCCTTTGAACTCCTGCTCAAAAAGGAATTTTGAGCATATATTTCCCTGAGGACCTATTAATAGTGCTGTCTACCAGAGTTCGGTCTTTGCAGAGACAAATACATCAGCTTGTTTGTTGATATGTCAGCACTTATTCCTGGAGTAAACTCCTGTCCTATCAAAGCCTGTAAAATTGGAATGAGAAATCTGGGTTGAGTGAGAAGAATGTCTTTAAATTTGGGAACTACTTAAAAAAGATTAAGAATTTGTGTCATACACATTTCTCTGAGTAATAAGTAGCCGATAATAAATAACTGATAGTAGAGATTTCCCCCTTCCATTTCTGAGCAATTACTTTTGAAATACTTTTGAAAATTAGAAATATTTTAGCATTGCATGCACAGCAAATGGACATGTTTGAGATGTTTTTGCTTTGCCTAAAACATTATGATTTGGTGTAGAAAATTGGAAATGTGTTACAATAATGAGAATTGGCACGGCATTACAGCCCTGTAGTTAAAATAACCATAAAAGTCACTATCTTTCATTATGAGTTTTTAAGTGCACAGAAAAAACTCCTGAAAAACATTAATTCAAGAGTTTTCACTCTCCCGGGTTTTAGCTCCTACTGATGGTGCAGTGATGAAATAGAGGATATAGCAATAAGACGGTGTCATGTAAAAAACAAGAGGAACAAAATATGTACTTTTATGCAGACAAACAAATTTGTTCCAACAGCTGAAGTTGGGCTGCTGTGCTTTACTGATCCCTGCAAGCAATAACACTGTGCTGGCCTGCAGAACAGCGATCTACTTTACAGCACAAAACACATTAGTTTGCATGTCTCATAGAGGGGCTGTTCCAGATCGCCCTTCTCCTTGCTGTGCTGGCTGCAGCAAGCTGAACTCCCCGAGCACAGACGAGGGAAAACCTGGGGCTGACAGAACCCTGCACCTGACATTGGAAGGTTTGTGTCAGATGTATTACTGGCCATGACCTGGAACAGACTGCAAGCCGAAGCAAGAAGGAACTTTCCGCTCTTCAGAAAAAAATCTAGCATTATGTTATCCATACTACTCAATTACTCCACATCAGCCTGTACCTCTGTCCCCTGTGATCCCTCTCTATTTTCAGTGAAGATCTAGGAAGCCTCAGAATGGATCTGACCATAATAATACTCTCTTTCCCAGAACAGCTGGCAAAGCTGACATTTATTGTTTGAGTTTGCAAAGCTAAAATGATTGTTACAGGCTATAAAGTCATACTACGTGCTCTTTGAGTTTAGAACAGTCCAGTACGCCCCCAATGAATTTGATACCTCTATTGATCTATAAAGATCATTTGTTTATACTAAATTGATCTATGAGTAGCTCCTTCCAAGATAAAATAACCAGGTGATACCTTTCCATTTATCTAGTACATGTCAAATAAGTTGGTAACTGTAAATAGAAATAAACACATTCATAAAAGGCAAAGGAAATGCTGTGCTACTGACTATTTGGGAAGTATAGAAAAACATATTGTGATAAGCATAATCAGGAATTTGTTCTGCAATATCAAACTCTCTTAAAAACAGCACAAATATACCCGCTGTATACAGGAGGAATCACAAGCTAGTGGTTGTATACAGTAAGGAGAATTTCCTCCTTTTACAGAGGTAATTTTGCAGGTTTTGACAAAACAATCCTTCAAAAGTTTCTGCCCCACACGTCTTTTTCCTCCTACCTTTTGGTTTCATTAGGTGGGAAGTGGTATTTGTAACAACAGACTTAGAAATGCATTTGCTTACTCAGGTTTACTAGCGGCTAATACCTCCCTGTTATACTGCAGTCAGCTACAGCAGGATTCCACTTGACTGCAGATTTTCAGTTCCCTGCCTGCATTTAATGCTCTTTCAAGTGTATATGCTAAGATGGCCAGTAACTTTTCTCTGAGCTTTCTATCTCTGTCCTTGCTATGTTAAGTAGGCTCACTGCAATATCTTTTTTTTCCTCCTCATTTCTGTTGTGTGAATTTGTTAGAAAACAATGACAACTTTTCACTGGCTAGCACCAATTCTCCATACTTGCTGATGTCTCTCACACAGCAGAAACAGAAAAACAGGTGCCAGGTACAAGGTTAAATACAATACTTAAACTGTCTTTTATATTAATAACAAATCTTATGAGACAACTTTTAAAAAACATTAAATAATTGGAAGCTAAGCAGTACAAGTTCCCTTTTTAATGCAAGAAAGAAAGAAAGAAAAAACAAGAGGATGTTAAAATTGTAAAATACTCACAGTCTCGGAAAAGCTGTGCAGCAAGTTGGCATAGAAGAAGTTAGGATAAAGTTTGCACTAGTGACAGCAGCAAACGCTCCACCCCTTCTTCCATTCTGTTTTACTTTCAGTTGTTACATAATAATACAGGACTATGTTTGTACCTAGTAGAACGTGGAAATCATTCTCACCACAAATAGCAGATAATAGGGATTTCCCTCTGCCATTTCTGAGCAATTTTAAAACTTGTAAAAAAAAAAATGGGGAAAGACATATGACTGTGATACAGAAGGTAGACATGTGACTGACAAACACGAATGGCAGCTGCTTGCTGTCCCAAGCAGTGACGATCATGCATGCTACCTCTTACCCTTGCATAAAGGGAAGAAAGCACACAGTTTGTGCCCTTATCCCTGCACAGTCCCTTCCCCCCGGCATTGTAGCTTAAAGTTCCCACACAGAGCTCCGAAGAGTTGCTTACCTTGGAAGCAAACACTGCAGCTTTATGTTGTAACTCCTCCTCTTGTCTGCAGCCTGAACAGTATTTTACTGGGGCAGCCACCACAGGAGGGCAAGAGAAGTTGCCTCTTGGGGCAACACCAAGAAAGAAGAGCATGGCCATGGAACAGGGTTGCCAGGACAGAAAAGAGCTTCTCCAAAAGGTACAGCATCTGGCTTGCTGAGGGACAACAGGGCAGAGAGATATCATAGGTCCAGGTGACATCAGAAGAGGATGTCTCCTTATAAAGGAGATGAAAAAATACTCTGCAAATTGCACTGAACTCAAAAGTTGTGGGTTTTAGCTGTTAAGAAAAGTGGGAGTTTCATGCCTATGATCATCACAGGGCATGGCAGCTGTAATCCTAAAGTCCTGCTTAAGACTCCTCACACTGAAAAACCATTCTACTTGAAACTTTAAAGTCCTGAGGATGAGGCTCAGCAGCTCCCTAGGAGTACTCTCAGGTTTCTAGGAACCATCACTTACCTATGTAAGGGTCATGCACTCCAGAGACAACAGTGAAAATGGTACTTCCTCTCTGTGCAATCTTCTTTTTGTCCTCTTCTGGGTGCTAGTTGTTCATGTCACACTCTGTGAGGTGGTAAAAATATTCTGCAGCTAAATGACAGTTTTAGAAATGGCTCTGTCTCCTTACTGAAGAAGAAGAGACGAGTTTCTAGAGTTGGGCATTTCCTTCCTGTTTCTCAGTGAAAGAACATTGTTTCAGGAACACTATTTATAAAACCTGGTGAACAATAGCAGTCAGTTCCCTGTGCTGGGATATTCTATTACAGCCAGATTCAGAAAATCTATTTAAGGACCTAGGTAAAACTTCAATATCTTGAACAGCTGTCACACGGGAGAGAGAAACAGGATTGGAACTGAGTGTTTCCAGAGAGTAGTTCTAGATGGCTGCGTGACAAATACATTATGTGAGGCAGCTTGCTGCCATTTCTCAGCACCCCTGTGCACCGTATCCTGTGGTCCAACTCTTGAGTCCAGCGTCCGTTCTGCAGAGAAGGCACCGAAGTGAAACGCGGCCACGCTGATCAGCTCCTGTACCGAATCTGGTTTGCAGTCACTACCACTGCAAAGAACTTCCAGCAACTTAACACAAGACAAAAAAGTAGAACTCATGATTTCATGCTCCCCAGGGACTCTTGGCTCGCTCCCATGACACTCTGTGTCTGCAGAAAAGCAGCTACTCATGCTCCTTGTACTCAGTCTCAGTGTAGAGTGTTACTATCACTTTTTAAGCAGTTGTGCAGACATGGGAGGTGAAATCTGCTTCGACTGGCAGCTGTTAGAAACCCGAGCAGGATTTCAAAGAGAAAATAAAAGTACAGACTTGGCGGGAATTCTTGCCGTGACAGAGTACAAAAATGGAACTGAAAAGCAGGTACCGGCATTACAGGAAAAAACACCAGTTTAGATAAATATTTAAAACAAAGGAACATACTCTTTTATTAATGTTTATAGACAGTTTATTTAATGTTTATAGGCAGTTTATCAACTGTCTTGTGATAAGGGCACTTCTAAGACCAAAGTGGTCATAAACACCTCTGTTTCTTCAGTTTACTCCAGCCCAAAGAATGAGGGTAAATTATTTCAAGTGTTCATGTGAGTGTATGTATTTGGACTTGGAATCCCACAGTCCCTCATATTTGTCACTGTTTAAAAGAGAAAGAAAATAGATTGTTTTTCATTGCTCTCTGCTTTTTCGTGTGATACCTTTGCTATACTACAATTTGTCAGAATATTCTCAGCTGGGAAAAATTCGTAAGCAAACAGCCAAAAACAAGCACAAAAAGCTTTAGGTATTCATTAATTCTGTGGGAAAAGGGGAAGATTCTATGATTTCAGGTTTTTTTTAAATCACTTTCCAAACAGTTTCCTCTGAACACTGCAAAATGGAAACATTGTATATAGGGTGGATTTTTTTTTTTACCTAGCTCTCTGGGTTTGTTCTTTTTTTAAGAACTATGTTTTGCTGGCATTTCTGAGGTTAAACTATATCAATTTCTAGCTTATTATAAAAACTGTTCCTAAACATTACAGTAGCTGTATCTAAAAATAATAATGCAAGTGTCAATATGTATCACATTGCAATAGGGTGGCAATACCACTTGCACTCCTCGAAATGTAATTCTCGTTCATTTCCTTAATTACACAAAAATGTGCTTCCTAATTACACAATGGACATTTTATAGACATCTAAACACTACTAGCCATGTCAAGGTGTTTATTTCTAGCATAAATTCTTCTCATACTCTCCTACAAGCAAAATACCCCTTTCTAATTTATGCAAGTTTCATTTATAGTGGACACAGGCTATTTGGCAAGCTATGGCAATTACTCTCACTAATGAGCTACTAACTTGTAATTTAGCATTATAAGTGCAGTGACAAAAATGGGAATAACTTACATCATGCAAACAGTAAAGTGAAAACAGATGCATGAATGTCATTTTTAAAAAATCATAGAATCATTGAATCATAGAATCTTTTGGGTTGAAAGGAACCTTTAAAGGCCATCTAGTCCAAACCCCTGCAGTGAGCAGGGACATATTCTACTAGATCAGGTTGCTCAGAGCCTCAACCAACCTGACCTTGAATATTGCCAGGGATGGGGCATCTACCACCTCTCTGGGCAACCTGGGCCAGTGTTTCACCACCTTCATTGTGAAAAATTTCTTCCTTACATCTAGTCCAAATCTGCTCTCTTTTAGTTTAAAACTGTTACCCCTTGCCTTATCGCTACAGGCCCTGCTAAGAAGTCTGTCCTCATGTGTCTTCTAAGCCCCCTTGAAGTACTGGAAGGCTGCAATAAGGTCTCCCTGGAGCCTTCTCTTCTCCAGGCTGAACAACCCCAACTCTCTCAGCCTGTTCTCATAGGAGAGGTGTTCCAGCCCTCGGACCATTTTTGTGGCCTCCTCTGGACCCTCTCCAACAGGTCCATGTCTCTCCTGTGCTGAGGGCCCCAGAGCTGGACACAGCCCTGCAGGTGGGGTCTCAGCAGAGCGGAGTAGAGGAGCAGAATCACCTCCCTCAACCTGCTGGCCACACTGCTTTGGATGCAGCCCAGGGTACGGTTGGTCTTCTGGGCTTCGAGCGCCCGGCTTCGAGTGCCCATTGCCGGCTCATGTCCAGCTTTTCATCCACCAGCACCCCCAAGTCCTTCTTGGCTGCGCGGCTTTCAATCCCTTCATTTCCCAGCCTGTATTGATACCGGGGGTTGCCCCAACCCAGGCGCAGGACCCTACACTTGGCCTTGTTGAACCTCATGAGGTTCATGTGGGCCCATTCCTCAGGCTTGTCCAGGTCCCTCTGGATGGCATCTCGTCCCTCAGGCATGTCAACAAATAAAACAGGATAACTGAAAATTCAAACATGAGCATCCTGATTTGAAGCAACGATGCCCAAACATTTTGTGCAGCTGCACAACAGCCAACAGTTTGGTTTTGCCATACTCTTAAAAGTTTGCCCGTATTCTCACAAGATTAATTCATTTGGAATTGGTGTTAGTTCTGTTGCTGAAGACTAGATGAGGAAGTATTGCTACAGGAGCAAGAGTGAAGAAGTGGGAGGGAAGAAGGCTTTTCCAGAGCAGTGTGATGTGGGTGATTATACAAAAATGCCATGTTTTCTGAAAGTAGCCTGGAAAAAATGGCAGTTCTTGCAGAACTTGCCAGATCCCTTCAGCATGGCCCCCAACTGACCCAGCTCAGACACAGCTTTCTTTGCTAAATTTCCAAATGCTTAAAGATGGGACTGCTGTACGCTCTTCTCACCTACTCTGTCAGTATCGGTTCTTTTAAAAAAAAAGTCTTGAAATGGAGGCCTTCTCTGATAAGACGTGAGCTCTCATAAGATGTTATGCTCTGACAAGCATAATGTTTTGGGTTTTTTTAAATCCCAAATTTTCAGAGAACCTGAACCCAAACATACAGGCAGATGCAGAGGACAGTAATTGCAATTTGAATAGTGTCTCTTCCTGAGCATTTTTTTTTGTTACAGTGTTCCTGCTGTGTTTGAATGTTTGCTGCAGGGTTGAACACCCTCAATTATCAACCTCGTGAATTTCTGCATAGGAAAATGAAAGAACTGTTGTCGTCTTCCTCTAGGTGACAGTGGATATAAAGAGCTGATAAGCAGATACAGCTTTGGCTCCCCCGTTCCCAGTGTGGCAGCCAGAGGGGCTAACTCAGGAGGAAACAGCCTTCTGTCTCTGAGGAGTCTCATCCCAGTCATCCCACCAGCATTCACCATTACTGCACGTTGTTTCAGCTAAGGTGAGCCTTGATTCTTGTCATAGTGGCCAGAAGCAGAGTGCCTTACTCCTGAGCAGGACAGTACCAAGGGGAACTTGTATGATGAGGGAGTTACATAAATCTGTCTTTGATATATGCTAGGAACGTGCATTTCTGGAAATTATAATCTCCAGCAAATCATACGCATAACTGAATTTGAGAACTGTCCTGCACCAGTGCTGTAACAACACATAAACCAATATTCAAGTCTGAAATAGTTCCGTGGCAGGGTTATTGCTGTAATAAATAGAACATGTAGTATGCTACATGTGTTACTAGGTGGGAATGTGTACCTTCTGAAAATCTAGGCAACTTGTGTTTCATGGATGGTACAGGACTATAGATAACCTGTCTCTTTTTTTTGTCATACAAAATTATAATGTGTCCTAAATTATAGACTCTTCAGATTGGTTATTAAAAATTTCAGGCTTCTCAAAAATGCTATTTAATTTCTAGACACATTTGGAGAAACATTAATATTCTGCCTTTCAGGAGGATGTACAATATCTGGCACGTTATAATTTATCAACTATTGCCACTAAACGTGAGCTATTCCTATTTAAAGAGATACTATTTCCAAGCAAAACCATATCAGTTGCTACGTTAGCAAAAACAAAACAAAGGGAAAGGCATTTAACGCTTAAAATGAGTAGGAATATGTTTCTGAGTCTGTGAAAATAGCTAACGCAGAGAAATGTGCAGCTCTTAGCTGGAGTCTTGTGAGGAACCTATAATCATAAGTGTTTTGTTTAGTGCCTTGTGAACAAGCACTATCCTATTTAGACGACATATTTGCAATATTGCAGCTAAAAGTTTTCCTGAAAAAGTTGCTCTTTAAATTGCATGATAAGATAAGGAAAATCCTACACAAAATAAAATAAATATGTCAATAAAAAAGCTGGCTAACTTCTGAAAAGGCGTGTCTTCACTATAGCAGTCCTCTCAAGTTATACTTGTGTTATTTCTCTCTGTGTTAATCAACCCTGAGTGGAGTGGCCAGACCATAAAACTCTTGCAGTCCACACTGTCTCAGTGGTCTCTGATTAGAGAGCTACGTGCCAAATTCACAGAACTGTTAGTGAACCTAATCCTTTATTTAAGTTTCTACAGGAATAATTCTCTACTCAAATACTTCTTTGAAGTTAGGTGCTGTGCCACTTGACTTTAGATGAGTGGGCGCTTTCTGAACTGGGTAGCTGGAGCTCAGTGCAGTGCCTTGGGAGTCAGGCACATTTCGCGGTTAGGTTTCACATACTGAACTGTCTAAATTAGCCAATTAGCAGGGCTGGGAAAAGCCTTTTGAGGGTTTAAGTGCCCTTGGCTGCACTGGCCATGCCTCCAACCAGGATGCATAACTCAGGATCCTCCCCTGAAAGCAGTGCCATTCTTCAGTTTAAAGCACAGCATCCAAGACATGTGTGAGTCAATTATTATTATCTTCACTAGGGAAGTGTTTCTTAACAGAAATTCCAGAACGGTGAATTGAAGAATTAAAATGTAACATTATAAGAATGAAACTGAATCACTTGGAGGGGCTGGGGCGGATTCTTTTCCTCAAAGCTGACTGTTTGTCAAAATAATTTGTCAAGATCTCTCAGTGTTAGTCCATGTAGACACCTTCTCTGAGGTTAACAGCCTGCTTGCGGCTCACTTTGCCATTTGTAGTTGAAGCTTTCAGGGATGCAGGAGAATTAGATCCTAACCCATATGACGACGCAAGTAACTAAGTCCTACTGAAAAGGAATAAGATACAAAAGAGAGGTCTGAAAGAGATAAGAATACAACTGAGTAATAATATGCATTCTATCAAGATTATTTCCCTTTTTTTCTCTTTAATACTAAAATACAGTAACCATGACATATGTATCATATTTCTCATTTGATAATACTGTTTTATCGTTTCATTATACTGTAATACAATTGGTCTCTTTAATGCTCAGCGGTTTTGTGACAAAGGTAGAAATCACTCAGTAGAAACTATGTCCTATATAAATAGCGAAAACAAGATCTTTAGCTACCACTTGGACAGAATGTATTCTAAATACTTAGATTTAAGAGACTCTGCACAACATAGTGTATTTAGCCAAAAGGAATGAAAGGGCATTCTCCAAGTAGTTTCATTTAGAATTAGGAGTCATACCGAATTCAAGTTTGTCTTTAGTTTTGTCACATCGCTTTCAGGTTACTAGGGTATATAAAAGAGCCTGTTCATATATTATGGCACACTTGTGCAATACTAAACCCTACAATATTTTGTTCACTTTGTTACATGAAAAAAATCTATCTGCTTGCTGTAGGAAATCTTAATATGTACAAAAAGGATGAATGCACTGGGACTTATCAAAACTTTGACTAGCTGATGAAAAGACAAGTGTTTTGAAATTTACTATCAATAATTGGTCATTTGTCATTTCAGTCCTGGGGCTTTTTGATAGCTTATTGTCCTCAGACCAGCAATTTTTCCCACCTGTTATTTCACAGAATCACAGAATCACTA
>NW_010548167.1:0-3327 GCF_000687285.1 Phaethon lepturus
ATATAAAAAATATAAATATAAAAAATCATGCGGTTATAAAAACAATCTTTTACCCTGGGACAGGTAAATGAGCAGTTACAACGGCACACAGCCTCAAGTATCGCTTTCTTGGCACTGTTTTATTTAGTCGGAAAAGCATAAAACGAACCCGAAGACGCGGTCGGCAGATGTCACCCACGCACCAGCCACCAAGCATGCAAGCCTTGCTCCATAGCCACCCGGAAAGCCACCTCCCCGCCGCAGGCAGGAGCCAAGGCCAGGCAGGGAGGCTTGAGAAGAAGGGTTACTTCAAAAGCAGCCCACGGACAGTACAGGGATGTTCAGAGGGCGGCCAGCCGTGGTGGCCACGCACGGTGGCCCTGGCAGCCCCAGTGCATCTTCTGGCCGCACGCCCAGGCGAGCCGCGGGCATCCTGAGTGGGGGGAATTCCTGTGACCCACGTTGGACACGGGGAGAGCGCCCAAACTTCTGCCTCCGCTGCTGGCACCTGTGCAAGGGGCGATCCCAAATGGGAGGAGGTGTTGCCGTCAGTTCTGCCGGGCACGGGGAGACCAGCCCCGAGCCCAGGGGAGCTGGTCCCCACCATCACCCCGTCGTCTGTCCCTGCTGCTGACGGGGCCAGCGAGGACGGGGCTGGGGACGTCCCTGGCAGAGTGTCACCCTCGGCAGCGCTGTGTGCTGAAGGACGCAGCGTGACATCTCGAGACTGCCAGCCCCTCTAGCTCCTCTTTACATGCACGTCTCATGGAAATGGAAGTCCCAGCTTGTTTTTTCCCTTCTAAAAATCAATTGAAAGCAGCTCGGTGCTATCCAGCTTAATTATTAATAAGTGCTGAGCTGGCTAATGGTGTTTGTTCAGTGTTCCCATAAAACATTTAACACCAAAACCCTGCAATCCCCCCCAAAGCCTGTCCCCAAGAGTCTCATTAATCGCAGACATAACACGCTGCTCAGCCCCTGCATTTTTACTGCAAGAAGTTTAGAAATAGCCAAGGTTACACCCTGCTCTGCTTATCATGAGTTCATCTGGGCTTGGCCCAGGGTTTTGCTGCTGCTGTGGTCTGGCAGAAGGCAACTGCTTTAGCTGAGCACCTCCTGCCTTGCACCAGCGCAGCTAGAGATGGTCTTCGGCATCTACCCAACCCTCACGTTTTAAGGACTAATGGTGATTCCTGAGCAAAATGCTGGGGACTTCCAGCCGAAAGAAATGGAAGCAACGTCAATTGGATATACCAGTGGCTTTGGCTGTCACTTGGGGTTTCCTACTGAGAGCGCCTGAGTGCTGCGCAGGAGGTCCCCACAGCCTCTGTGGAGCTCTGTGCTCTGGTGTGCAAAGTCACAGGCTTTTTTGAGCCACCTCTGTGGCCTACAGGAATTTAGATGTTGAAATACAGGACGGAAGAATCTGAATTTAAAAAAACAAATCAGCCAAGCAGTGTGAGATGTGATCATCCCTGATTGTTCCCAAATGGATCAAAGAACATCACTGATGTTCCTAGGGTTTTCTTGCATACCAACCAAATGGAAAGATGATTTTCTACCACTTTGACTCTAGCTAAATAATCCCTCCAGGATCCCTGGTCACACATGTTGAGGGTAGCAGCCACAGTTACGTGTTGGCTGCAACAGGTTGCTAAATATAATATTTTCTAGGCAGAATAACAGAATTCTGAAAAAATGAAGTATTGCTTTTCTGACCGACCTAGACTTCATTTCCCAAATCAGAAGCTTTGGAAGGGGACGAGTTCACTTTGTTTTCCTGACAGGAACATGAAACTGTCAACAGAAATCAAATGAACCCAACAGAGCAGGTTCAGCTCTGCCTCTCCTTGCACAGGCGCGGGAGCTCCTGACTGGTGCTGCTTTCTGTGGGAGCCACTGGATAATGATTTCAAAGCTGCTTACCCTTCTGCTCTGGTGTTGCCTGGCTTAGTTCAGTTCAGTGCCAAGTGGAGCCACAGGACCTTCCTGGGGGATTTCCAGGAGGAGGAGGAGAACAGCCTGTTGCTACCGTCCTGCCTTATGTTTGAACAAAGCAGGTAGAAACCATCTTTCGAGAGGAAATGGCCTCAAGTTGCACCAAGGGAGGTTTAGACTAGATATTAGGAAAAATTTCTTTACTGAGAGAGTGGTCAAGCATTGGAACAGGCTGCCCAGGGAGGTGGTGGAGTCACCATCACTGGAAGTATTAAAAAAATGTGTAGACGTGGCACTGGGGATGTGGTTTAGGGGGCATGGTGGTGTTGGGTTGACGGTTGGACTTGATGATCTTAAAGGTCTTTTCCAACCTTAATGATTCTGCGATTCTGTGATCCTCCCTGAGTACAGGTGGAAAAAAGTAGAGAGGGACATTTCTATATAGAGAAACCCAGCTCATACCTGGCTTCAAAGAGATGCTGACTTCTGCACCCTCTCCCGGGCCATATCCTCCCAGCTTGTGGAGCAGCTCCCCCAGCCAGCGCTCCCGTGATGACTGACCCCGCTGTGCGTAACCCCTCGGTCCTCAGCTCCGCTCTGCCTGATGCCTTTCTATTGCCACCCGGTCTGATCACATAAATTACTTAATTACTCTTTGCTTCAATGAAAGGTGCTTGGCCTGGCCTTCAACCAGCTCTCCAACTGTTCGTCAGAAACCTGCTGTAACAAACAAAACCTTTTTTCTTTCCAACAGCACCACAAATATTGCTGCCACTCAGGTGTGCTGCAGAGGTTATCTCGAGCTATGGGAGAGGAAGACCCCGGCGCTGCCCCACGCCGGTGCTGTGTCCCTGCGGGGACGACGTTGTGCTGTGACTGACACTGAGAAAAAAATTTTTATTAGACTAATCGGTGTGGCGGCAGGTAGGACGCGGGGTGCGAGATCATGCTGGGGTTCCCACGCCTCAGGTGAACAGGGCCTGAGATCCCTTCCACGAGGTGGGGCTCTGTCCCCAAATTTGGCAGCTTTTCCTGCTCTCCTGAAGGCATCTCCAGCTTCTCCCTCTGGGGCGCTGAGGGCGACGGCAGTGCTCCTAAAGGTGGGAAGGGAGAGAGACGGGGTGAAATTTTGATGGGCCGGTGATTCGGGATGCACGGTGTGGGGATGCTCAGCGTCAGCCTCCCGAAAGGCGCCGATCCCCTGCAAGGGCTCTGCACCCCCCGCCTCTGCAGTGCAGCCCCGGGGTAGCTCAAATCAGCGCTTTTTGCAAATAAAGGCACTGAGCTGGTGCTTGGGCTGGGCGTGCGGAGGCCAAATCCTGCCATGCACTCAGCACTTTTCCACCCCAGGTATCGAGGACGTTCGGTCAAGGCAAGACGCTTCACGCAAAGGGTTGTTTTTTAGCAGGA
>NW_010548167.1:3358-8182 GCF_000687285.1 Phaethon lepturus
TTTGCTTCAGGCGGCAGGCTCACAGACACGAGCATTTTCCCCATTTCCCTGCACTTGATACGAGTCATGTTAACATCCCAGTAAACGTGTTTTCTTTTCAGCTACACTGCTTGTAACAGTATTTGCCTGAATTAGAGTGAGTTTGCTCTGCAAACTGCATTTACCTTTCCCAGATACAGAGCAGCTGTTCCCCGTACGTTTTCGCAAGGTCCTTGTTTGCACAGACTTTTGTCAGCAAATACACCCCCCCTGAACAAGCCGCCCACCTCGACTTACCAGCGCTGATAGGGACGTTGTGAGCCCTGCCAGACACCTCCATCCTTGTCCTTTCGTTTCATCAATAGGCACCTGCCCTCGAGACGGCGCCAACAAGGCTTTGCTCATGCCATCAATCACGACGCTAGGGTTGATCGAGCCTTGCAGAAGTGCGAAAGAAAGAAAGAAGCAGATGTTATTCATTCTTCCTTGGGTGAAAGCTCTTCGATCACCCTGTCCTGATGCTCGCTGTGTGTCCCCACCAGCACAAACACTGACTCCCAAGTCAGTACTCAACAGGAGACGTCTCCCACACGCCTCCCCACATGGAAGACGGTATTTGCTGCAACTCGGATGGAATCAAAACGCCAAAGCAGTGGTGCCTGCTGTGATGGTGGAGGCTGCGGGAGCCGTGCCGGGGGCTGCCCTGATCCCCAGCGAGCAGGGCTGAGGGCAGAGCAAGACCGGGCTGGGAGCCCTGCAGTGACAGACGTTTCCAGGCTTGAACATCAATCTGCAGGAGTCAGAATATTCTGAAAAATAGACTTGTTTCAATAATGCATGGGCAGGTGTCCATCAGACATGACTGTGAGATGCTGCCAGCTTGTCTTGCAGGCAGTGGGGCAGCCTGGACTCCTGGGCTCTGCTGAGCCAGGGCTGGCTGTGACAGACTGGGGATGTGGTGGATCTCAGGGCTTGTGGACACCTGTTGCAGAACTACGAGATGGAGCCCAGGCTTTGGGGGAGTCAGAGATCCGGTGTCCAGGAGAAATGATCTTGAGCATGGATTCTCCATGTGGAGGTATCAGTGTCACCATGGGAGGTATGGAAATGCTGACATGGTGTGTGCTGGGGTTCTCATTGCCCCCATACTTCTTGCTGCACACTCAGGAGCCTACACTCCTGGCTCCGAAACTTGGGCTTCCTAGTCTCATTTCTGCCTGCCAGGACTTCAGCCTGAGATTCAATTTTTGAGGAACATGTTGGTCACTTGGATCTGGTGGCACGAGAAAGCAATGAGTCACCAAAAATTGTCTTTGGCTCCAGAGAATCATTGTCTTCTTCATACAGCTCCTGAAGAGAAGAATACTTCATGGATATATGTGTGTGGGGAGGAAGATACAAAAAAGTCAAGAGGGCAAAGACAACCATCAGGGGCTTTTCACCTCCATCTTTTACTACCTGACATATGTCCCTGAGATACAGGATGAGGCCTTCTCCTCCCACCAACCTCAAGTTCAAGCACTGTTGTTCTGAAGAGCTGTGGGAAGAATCACTCTGAGTTTGGAAACAAGTAAAGAGTCCAACCACTGGTTTCCTCCATTTCTCAATCTGCCTCTCAATTCTGCTACAGAATATTTTAGCTTTGAGATGGACAAAGAGGGAATACCAAATGGGGCTTCATGCCATCTATTGTGGGCATCCCATTAAGCTGAAGTTCAGAGCATCTCTTGGAACCTCTTTCCTACAAAGCCTGGGGAATAGGTGGCTCAGAGAGGGGTTAATCAGAGCATTAACCACCATCCATGGAAACAAGTTAATGTTTCTTCAGACTGCTTACTAAAGATGCCATTACATCTTTCTCCCCACACTCACTGCAGGGAACCTTGAAGCTCTGCAGCGTAGGTGGTCCAGCTCACCCACCACCCTTGTGCATTCACACACGACAGTAAGTGGAAAACGCAGCTGTAAAGGACCTGCCCAAAGTGTCAGAGAGAGTCTGGAGTAGAGCCAGATTCTCTGGCTCTTTCATCTCTACTGCACTTTCATCTCTTAAGTCTCTGTGCCTTAACGTGAAGACCGTCATTCCTCACCAATAGTCGTGTCCGATGACTGAGCGATGTGAGGTGAGAGAGGAGGAGGTGAGACACTGACTGACACAAGGCTAACACAGTCCCGTTGCACGGTTTCACTAAAGCGCCGCACTGGGGGCTGAAGTATCCAGGTGCCTGAGGTGTGTGTTCTGGGACTGACCTCTTGAGCAACACAATATGTGGTTTAACTGAAGGCCCCATCACAGTGTGCTGCTCATGAAGGACCCTGGTTTGATCGTACTGAGGAGGGACACCTTCCTCATGCAGTGAAATCAAGTGAAGCTACTGACTGTGGCTAGCCTACATCTGGCTCTCATCTTCCTAGTCCTAAGGAGGTCCACAAGTACTGCTTCTTCTGCTCTCAGGAGCAGGCACACCTGCAAATACACACACCTGTGCTATTCTGGCTGCAACCACAGCTGCCAGATGCTAAGACCAGCTTGCAATGTTTCTTTGAAATGTATTACAAAACTTAGTCTTCATCAAAGTCAAGTTGTTGCCTAAAATCAGAATGCAGTTTTATTACAGCATCCATGGTTTCATGCTTGTTGCAACTAATTCAGCTGTCCCCAGGTCCCTCAGAAGCAAAAGCAGATGCCTTGGCAGATGAGTGCTCGGAGGAGATCTCCAAGGGCAGGTCCAGCTTTCAGGGAGATGTGGGAGGTCTGCCATCCCATACAGTCAGTACTCAGTGAATCTTCCCAAAACATGTTATTTTCCTCATTCTGAGTTTCCTGTCACAGGACATGTCCGCTGCCTTTTAGCTGGAGAGGGCTGGCCATAGTTGCCTTTAAACTTCAGAGGGTATGAAGGTGAGACATGGTTCTCCTCCCAGAAAGTGCCTGCAGCAACCCCACCCTGTGAGCTGGCTTGATACTATCTGAAGTCATTTAAGCAGATATTGCATGAGTAAAGAATGTTATACATCAACCACACACTAAAAGAAAGTGCAGGAATGGCAGTTGACTTCAACTCCAATGGCTTGAGCTATTGTCCCTGGCCTATCCTGATCAGGGGACACAGCCCCATCTCCTTGATAGCAGTCAGATGCAAAACTGTTACATCAGTGATTCATTCCCTCAGCCAAATCCACAGTCATTTCCAGGTCCAAGAGTATTAATCTGGACTGTTTTGAACCGGCCAAGGTTATCTCAGAGGCCTCCTCTGACCATGATCCACTGAGAGATGAGGATGTGGCATTTATTACAGACCTGGGCGCAGGCAGTTCTCAGGCAAGGGCTGTGGTCTGTGGTGCTGTGTTAAGAGTTGGGCTGAGCCCAAGAGTGTGAGTGCTGAGGACAGAATGATAAAGGCTTTTTTCTGCACGGATCATCCAATGCCAGGAAGAAATCATGGGGATTTTAGCCCTATTAAATGGAGCGGCTGAGCTAGGTAGATCAGATGCAGGTGGAGCTGGAATCCAGAGCGATTTCTCACTGGGGTCAACAGAGAGGGATAATTTTTGCTATCTGATGAAATCTGAGTAACTTCAATCCAGTTCCCTTTGGGCAAGTGTCTACCACCACGGCTAACATCTCAGGTGATCCAGCTGGCGCTCAGCACAGGTCGATAACTTGCAGAGGCTTGCAGCTTGTAGCTCAAGCTTACCTGGGACCCCCTCAGGGCTGGAGCGTTTTAGCAAGGACTTATTCTGGTTCACATATCTGTCAACAAAGGATGTTTTAGAAGCAACACAGTGGGACTGCATAAAGATCATGTGGCATCTTTTGCTCTGCTGAAAGGTTGTCTCAACTGGACAGCTCTGACAGTGCATTTCCAATGGATATAATTCTGTGTAAAAGATTTAACATTCCACTAGATGTAGGCTTATCTTCAACACACGTTGGTGCCTTTTCAAGGTAGTTTGGATGGGGTACTAGGAGATCACTGTCCACCTTTACTATCACTGCCTTCTGACTATTCAGGCCTGTTAAGTTGACAGAGCAACAGAGAGACATTATACCCTGATGACCGTGCCAGGGAAACTGAGCCAGACATAATTTAAGGCTATATCAGCTGAATCAAGCAATCTATGAAAAAGGCACAAAACCTGCTCAGCATGTTATTGCTTCTTATCAGACTGGGATTTCCTTTTGATGCAACAACTCAGTTCATCACAATAGTCAATGGTAAAGAAAGGTGGGGGAATGTGGGGACAGTCACATTAGCCTAGAAAGGCCTTAAAATGAACAAATGAATCCAGAAAAGGTGAATGAAGAACTAGGGAAGTGCAACGTGGAACATGAACTGTTTGCCTAGTCTTTAGGAGAATTATATTTACTGAGTAATCGTGGTTATCTAATGCACGTGAGCAGGGCATGTCTCTTATTCTGTGTCTGAACAGCAGCTGGCAAAATGACACAGAAATATCATTGACGATAATTTTATATTAATAACCACAAGCATAAAAGCAATGGAAGATGATGTCTTCATGCCTTCACAACAGCAGCCAGCAAAGTTTTAAGTTTGTTGTCCACAAGGATGTGCACAGTGTTTGAAAGAATATAAAGAAACTATTTCAACATCGGTGTTAACTTAGAGCATAACTGCAAAAAAACTAAAATGTGTACCACAAGCTTTCAATTTTAAAAAGAATAGGGGTCTTTCCCATCTCTATGATGGAAAGAAATCTTTTTCACTGATTTTTTAAAAGAAAGATTTCTTCTTTTCAATAAATAGAAGTTTGGTAGGTCTGGATTGTGAACGTTAACTTAGAATAATTTAAGCCCAATAAAGCACTTTGATGACTACAGGA
>NW_010548167.1:8213-27468 GCF_000687285.1 Phaethon lepturus
TCACATTAGTGTAAAGACAAAAATTACCAGGAATATTACTATTTTTTATTATTTTCTTGGTTTTGTATAAGTAATGCCATTTAAAGACAATGGGTATCAAAGAATGTTTCATAAACATCACAAGGACAATACATAAGCTCATCTGTTGATCTGTATCAGTGAACAAGTGTGGTTACATTTTTATCACGTAGCTTTCTGAAACTGAAAAAAGCTTTCCTGGGGTTTCAGTAGGTGAAGAACTGTAGTTGCTATGCATAGATTTGTCCAATCTTACTGTTTATGATTGAGTTTTCAAGGATCCTCACCTAAAAACTTATGACTGATACCAAAATGAAGCAAAGACACAACTGAGGGCTTTGAGTCTTTTAAGGTTAAAAATTAAGAAACTTAACATTTAACACCCCCCTCCCTCCAAAATCTGATGTATCCACATAAACTGCATCACTCTCAGATCTGCTCCTTTAAAGAGAAAAACACCAATCTGAATGCAAGAAGAGGCATAAAAGCCCTTCTAAACACAAGAATGTGTCTACTAGTTTTCCTGTGTAACAGAAGAAATAAAGTAGTGCTTGGGTGATCCTCTGAAGACAGTCTAAGAAGACGCTTCGTAAGAGAGGGAGTTGGATGATGGAACACCAGGCTATTTGTGTATGGTTGGTACCAAGCAGATACAGATATGGCTGGGAAAAGCCTGCTTTCTCCCTTTTATACAAGAGTTTAAAAAATATAGGCGCCGGATATTGCCGTTTGGACAGTGAATGTGATGGTGGCAGCCTGCAGTGATTGACTGGTGCTGAGAGGCGGCAAAAAAGCAGACCAGTGCTCCTGTATCAATGGCATTGATTTCCCTCCACGGAGATCCATTAGACACAAACACAGCGCCTTCCCGTGCCCTTTAAAAATCCAGCTCAGACGATACGCTGAGCATTTAGCGATGTCTGTGTACCTATTCCCAGGCACGTGGCAACCTGTCCGCGCAAGGGAGCTGTAGACCTCTCCCCCGGCCCCGTCTCGGCCACAGAGCAGCGGAGGGTTCATCTGGTGGCACAAGCAGCGCTGCTTCGGCCAGGCCATGAGCTGCGAGCGGGGCTGAGCGGGTCACGTTGCAGGGGAGAGCCACCGATGCGCAGCATGACCTCCCTCCCTACTTGCATGCCCGGGTTTCCTTCAAGAGCAAGTTGGAGTGTGCTGGGAACCCACCTTTGGTCCTGACAGTTGGGCAACCCCCAGCGTAAAACCAACCCCAACATCCTTGGGTGACTGCGGTGGGAGGCAGGAGAAGGGAAGGGAAAAATCTGTTTACTCAAATATATATATATTGCATTCAGTGGAAGGATAATAAAGGCAGCTGTCACCATGGGAAGAAGACACAGCACCAGAAGGACTTGCACAGGCATCCATCTCCAGGGGCAATCACTGCATGCATGAGGTATGAGAGGAGAACAGGGCAAAGCAGGCCACAGTGCCAAGGACTGACGCTGAACATTACAGCATGGGCATCTCAGCTCATAGTCC
The DNA here is from genome assembly GCF_000687285.1 of Phaethon lepturus. Taxonomy (NCBI): domain Eukaryota; kingdom Metazoa; phylum Chordata; class Aves; order Phaethontiformes; family Phaethontidae; genus Phaethon; species Phaethon lepturus. The sequence goes on from NW_010548167.1 coordinate 9,729, forward strand.
ACAGATGACACAGAGAGAATGGGGCACTTCAACAGGGCCACCGGTCTCAGGTTCATCACATGGATCAAAGGTAACTCAGACGTTTCTTCCAGCATCCACAGAAAGCATAAAGGTAGGTCTTCATGCAGCTGATGTCTCAGATTATCCTGCCACATACCCATGCCTTAGTCACCACGAACAATTCCATGGCTGATGGCTTTTCCCTGGTATAGGTACAGATACAACCAGAGGCAATGCAGAGAAAGGACTACGCTGCACAGGAGGTGCTGGAGAGAACAACACTCCTCTCCTGGACTGAGGACTGTTGCAGTCGTCTCATTTGCACGCCGTATAATGACACACACAGATCACTGAGCAAACTGGAGCTGAAGAGACAGAAAAGATTCCTTTTTCCTCATCATGCCTTTGCTTGTGATTCAAAACACTTCAAAGATGTCTTTATTCTTGTCATATTTTTCTTATTCTAGTTTTTCTCATTTTCACTTGAGCACTGGAAATGATGTGCTCAGGTTTTTCAAATCTTTCCCAGCTAGTTAAGTACACATCTGCCCATGGATTTACGTTTAAATTTGAAATCAGGCTCTTACTTCTAGATACTGCAGAAATGGGACCTCCTGACATGGTCTGAATGTCTTTCACAGAGCATCAAACATCTTCTCTGGGAAGTGAAGGCACGTGGCAGCCCAAGGAGCTGGGTCCATGGCGAGTTTTGCCTCTGAAACATCATGGCTTTGTTCCCTGTTCACTGTGTCAGATACTTGATCCATTGGGAGATCATTAAAGAGATAAGTCACTTGCCCAGGGCACATTAGGGTCTAAAAGGTAGCATGTCTTTCATGCAATTAATGTTATTTCAGACAACCTATAAACATTGGTAAATATTGGCTCAAAGAGAGCAGTAAAATAAACATGGAGAATTAATCCTTAAATGTTTGACTACTGTAAGACCGCAGGAAGACCACAGTCTAAACTGTTCACCAGATAACGTGCCACGGACAATTTGGCAAGTGCTATATAATTCAGTGTGGAACGGTCTCTTGAAATGTACTGATCCTTCTTTTTTCTTCTCTCACATGCGTTTGTTGTAGCAACTCCAAAAGCAGCTCATCCCGTATCATGCAAAAGAGAAAATAAGCACAGCTTGCCCGATTCACTGCCCCTTTCCACGGCAGTACGGCTGAGTAACGCCGGCATCACCCTGGGGTAATGAGCGAGCGAAGCAAGCGCACGGGGATAATACAGATACCCTTCACCTGAAGACTGCAGTAGCGAGTCTCACAGTCAAAACAACACAGCAAACAGCTTTGCGGTTTGCTCCGTCCCTCCCGCGCACCCACCTCCCGGCTGCAAGCAGAGGCTCTGTCACTGCAGGAATCCGGGTCCTATCCCGCAGCCCTGGAAGGGAGTTCCCAAAAGTTTCCTGGGTTGCAGCAACACCGGGTGAAGCCTTTACGTTGCAAGGCAATTGTGCCGGCAGGCCTGGAGGTTAAAGACATATACTGTACCCCGTCCTCTCCCATTGACTGCAACAGATGAAGAGTCAAGCCTGTTATCTGTGCTGGGATACAGCTGGGCGTGTATGTCTCATGGTGTCCAACCCACCAGCCCCCCTTTGTCCCAGACAAACTGCCCTAGCTCTCACCCATCTTGGCTCTAAGGACTCTAAACTTAAAGCTATTTTCTTGCAGTACAGTAACGGAAACAATTTAGCAGTTAATTCAGCAAACTTCTGTAATGTCGGAAGAATTCTGTCACTTCTGTAATGACTTCTGGAGATCTGAGCAGAGCCCAGGAGAGCTCTTACTGAATCCAGCACACTGCAGGCCAATGCCACCGCCCTCTCTAGCCATGGAACAGACTGTGCAGACACAGTCTAGAAGAGGTTACAGCAGCATAGGGGTAAATACAGTTGATGCAAAGAAGCACCCAGTCCTTCTCAATTTGGTTTTGTATTTGTCCCAAACCTTGCGGAGACGTTCAAGTCAAAAGGCCAGCTGCACTACTTCAGACCAGAATGGGATACTTACTTAGAGTTTATTGTGCATCCAAAGCAGCGTGGCCAGCAGGTCAAGGGAGGTGATTCTGCCCCTCTACTCTGCTCAGCTGAGACCCCACCTGGAGTCCTGCATCCGGCTCTGGAGCCCTCAGCACAGGAAAGACATGGACCTGTTGGAGCGGGTCCAGAGGAGGCCACAAAAATGCTCAGAGGGATGGAACCCCTCTCCTGTGAGGACAGGCTGAGAGAGTTGGGGTTGTTCAGCCTGGAGAAGAGAAGGCTCCAGGGAGACCTTATTGCAGCCTGCCAGCACTTGAAGGGGGGCTTATAGGGAAGATGGGGACAGACATTTTAGCAGGGCCTGTTGCAACAGGACAAGCGGTAATGGTTTTAAACTAAAACAGGGCAGGTTTAGACTTCATATAAGGAAGAAATTTTTGACAATGAGGGTGGTGACCCACTGGCACAGGGGTTGCCCAGAGAGGTGGTAGATGCCCCAACCTTGGCAACATCCCAGGTCAGGTTGGATGGGGCTGTGAGCAACCTGCTCTAGTTGGGGATGTCCCTGCCCATTGCAGGGGGGTTGGACTAGGTGACCTTAAAGGGTCCCTTCCAACCCAAACTAATCTATGATTCTATGACTGTGGGACACTTGGAGTATATTGATCTGCCCAGTAAGGCAGGATAAAATGGAGACTTATTGAAGCTGGTCAATGTGGCAGCATGAGCACCAGCTGCTCTGGTTGGAAGTGGCAGCCTATTTCAGGCTGCATTTAATGTGCTTACCTGAGAGGTCATGGACAAGCAAAGTCCTCTAACTGTATGCTCCAAGATGTCACATCGTTAGGGAACATGAAGCTTTTGAGCCAACCTATGATACAGTGTACTTTGGTTTGATATGTTGATTAAATAATACCCAATCACTTATATCTCCACCCATCTGGACGGGTCCCCATATCAGCCAGAGCATCACCCTTACTGCTCCCCACTCCTGCAGTAACAATGCTCCTGTACTTTTCAGTATCAGAGCTCCAAAGATACTCAAGAGATGGAGGTTGCTGTGGGGTACATCAAGTCAACTTGGCCCCACTAAGCCACATTTTAAGTTGCTCTGGCCTTTCCTTGGGAGAAGTCACAACCACCATCCACAGAATTTCCCACCCAGGGTAACATGTTAGAAAACAGGTTTCCTCTGATGGGGCCTGCTATAGAAAATACAGTCAGTACTATATATATAAAGAGACACACATATAAACCATATAGAAGTAGTATGAAGGAAAGACTCCTATACATCCAACTTCTTTAGATGAATTTTATTCTTTGCAGAAGAGAAAGTCAGTCAGATGAACTTGCCCAGAACAACCAGCAAGCAAACAGCCCCTGAGATGCTCCAGCGGACCTCGTCCCTGTGAGCAGCTTCGCCGTCAGCCCTGCCAGCCTGCAGCTCTGCCCCGCCTGAGTGCCTGTGCTGATCAAGACCTGGAGAGTAAATAGTTGTCCACAGCTACTGGAAATGGAGTCCTCTCTTAATGATGCTTGAAGATACACCCAGCTAGAGTAGCCAAAACATGAGTTTTGGAGAGGTTTTGGGGGGTTTTTTTTGTACTTAGTATTGCCAATTTACAGGTTTGTACTGTTCTGGCAGGTTCAGGGGATCGAGGCTGTTGCCTGTGATCTGTGGAGTGCACTGTGGGTCCTTCCCCCTCCCACGGTCCCCACTGCCTCCTCTGAGCACAGCACAGCTGGAGTTACGATCCCACATACCTTGGGGAAGGGCAGGCAAAAGAGTCATGCCAGGAAATGGGCACTACCATGCTGGTGCCTGAAGGTTAAACGTTCCCCTTCCTTTGCAGAGGGAACTCATGCACCAACATCTCACCCCTGTGGTCGAGTTTAGGCAATGCTGCAGAAGCAAAAGTGACATTTCATGAGGACAAGTAGGGTGGGTGAGTAGGAGCTTGATGTTGTAGCCCAGGGGTGAAGTAACTTCCCTGAGAGAAGTGGAAGGTTTCTGGTATGACTTGTGTGGATCATAATCCTCTGAACATGGTCCATAGCGCTGGGGAACAAGGAAGAGGGACTGGGCCTGCAAGTAGTTACTTTAATATAACCTTTGTGTCCCCTACCTATGGTTAAAAAATGGAGAGGATACAGCATGTCCCCAAGACGTCACTTGTTCTGAGTACTCCTTGCAAAGCTGGAGGCAGCCCTGACAGAGCTCTTGACAAACACTGAGAAGACTCCTGTTCCATTTTCAGACACCTGTGCACTTGCACAAAGCCATGGGACTGAAGCTGAAATTAAGGTTAAGAGGGTCTGGGCTGTACCGCACAGGTAGGCTGGGTGGTCTGCATCATTTGGCCTTCAAAACCTGTGAGTGTGTCTAAGCAGAAAGGTGGAATTAGGGTTTGCCCAATTCATTGCACAAAAGCAATGATGATGATGGTAATTGTAAGAACGCCCCAGTCTGCGCTTAGTGAGTGGTGCTCAGAGCTGCTCAGTGTTGCTCGTTATGAGAACCCACCTCGGGAGCTAGTTAATGCTGAACTGACCCTCAGCCAGCTTACGAGATGGCAGAGAGGCAGCGAATGGCCTCATGCCCCAGGTTTCTTCATGACGTCTTTCCTTATATCCTCTGGATCAATTTTATCTGAACTGTTTGCTGCCCCTGAGCAGTGGTAAGGAGGAAAGATAACTCTGTAAACAGAGAAGGCATAGAGGGGTCAGAGCCCAGGGGAAGGATCAATATGTTGGTTTAGCCGAGGAGATGAACGAATTGTACCTGAGGGCCACATAGACATCCTCAAGAGAAAAAGCAAGGTGTTTCCTGCCTTTAAGAGAAACCACAGGTGATTTTTTTGCCTGTATGGAACAAAGGTCAAGATTCCTGGGAAAATCAGGAAATAATAATAATAGTAATAATATTAATAGCAGTACTACCACTACAACTGGTAATAATGGTAATAATAATAACAGTAATAATAGTAATCCAGACTTTGCACCTATGGAAGAGGTGAGCGGCGTGAGGGCTCGGGCTGCCTGTTGTCTTTGGAGTTGAAACGCAACGTGCGTACGGGGATGTCCCCTACAGCCTGCAAAGGGCTTGCACAGGCATAAATGCTGACTTTCTGCAGTGCCCAAATTCCTCACTCCTTCATCTGCTACCTTCTCATCAGAGGCATCGTCAGGCTCTTCTTTCCCCTCCTTTCAGGCCCCCCTTTGCCCAGCTCCCCGGTGTGGGTAGCCCCCTTCCCTTTATCCTCTTCGCTGCCTTCTCTTCCCCTCGCAGCTCCCGGCTCCCTGCCCTGGGTGGGTCCCAGGCCCTCCCCCAACAGCCACTAAAACCATCCGTGATTAAATGGTCAGTGCCAGTATCATTGGGAGAGGCTGCGGGGGCCAGGGAAGGTACCCCAGATGCGACCCAGTTTGGGGTGCAGGGTTGTCCCTGCAGGGAGAGAACGGGACAGAAAGAATAGCGGAGAAGCAGGGTTGGAGGGTCCTGGTCTCACCAATCAACTCCTGGGACTAGGAAACAAAACATCCATTGCCTGGGAGAGCAAGACATGAATTTCAGGTTCCCTTCTCAGTTAGCTGGCCGCCAAGCAGCTCTGCTCTCTGGTGCTCAGAAACATCAGGTCTACCTGAGCTACTCCATTGCAAGGGTCTCTGCCTTACACAGGGTCTGCTCCCAGGGTGGTGTCCTCAGCCCAACAGCCTTTCCCAAATGTCACTGAAAGCATCCCTAGAGCCTCTGCTAGCCTTCATAGCTTCTCCTCTTCCTGCAGCCAGTCCCTCTGCTCCCCAGGGGCTCCGCTCCTGCCTGGTGCTTTCACCCCAGCCCTGATGGCAAGGGGAGCACGAGTGCCCCCAGACGCTGACAACAGCCACGTCCGAGCTTGTTTAGCCACCACCAGTCCCTACCGAAATCATTGTTTTAATGTCAAGGGGGCCTGGGGTTTGCATTTTCTATTTAAGAACTTGATAAAATATCAAGGCAACAAGTGGCTGATCCCCTCCCCATCAGGTTAGGCATGGACTCTCAGTGATGAAGCCACCACCACCATCCTTTCTCCCAGGTTTCCAGCTGCTTCTTTATTTTCTGCCCTGCCTGGCCCTGCAACCCCACGCAACAAGAAGTGAGATTTTCCATCAGGGATTTCTCCTGCCCATCTGTCGGGTCATCCCTGCCCTGTTTGCGTAATTGGCGAGGCACCGGCGCACGCAGCAGCAGACACCCCATCTACTGACGCAAGCACTTTGTTTTTCCATCCTCAACACCGTAGGATGGTACTGATTAAACAGTCGCGGGTATAATACCAGGTTAAGGCTCCTTTCAGATAACAAGACACTGTTTTCCCTTCCAACATTAAACCCTGTTGGAGGGGGCCCACTAACACAGCTCTGGCAGGTTCAGAGTGATGGGTGGTGGGAGGAGGGACCATCTTGCTCTCAAGGTGCTGGTTAAGTACTCAAAGGCTGTGTCCATCAGCTCTCCAGCACTGGCTTCAGGGTCACCCTGGGCACGTGGCGCTGCCTCTCCAGGCTCTGGTTCCCCAAAAGGGGAAAGTTTTTTCCCAAATGCACGTCTTGCCTAGTTGAACTGGAAGCTCACTGTTTTGGGTACCACCTGCCCCGGGCTCCCAGATGGCCGGAGAGCCTCAGCACCGCGTCACAGCATCCTGCACGCTTCGGTGAGTGCCCGGTCAGGAGCACCCCTCCTCCTGCACGCCCTTCCCTTGCCCCATCTCCACCAAATGTGGGAGGAGAGAGTGGGCAGAGGGGACCTCAGCCCTGGGGCAATGCCTCTGCATCATGGCTCGCAGCGTGGCGAGGTTGTATGCCCTGACTCGAGCATGAAACCCTACTGTGGGGACTTCAGAGGCCGCGCAGCGACTGCTTGCCTAATCCAAAGCTCCCAGCTTGGGGTGTCCTTTGGGCCTCCCCAAGTAAGAAAAGCGTGCCGCAGCCACATCGCCCTCACGCAGCCCGAGAGCCAAAGGCTTCATTCGGGGAGGAGGTGCCTTCAAACATCTGACATTGCCTCCCCGGGGAGAATGATGAAACACAGGGATATTTTAGATCAGGGGCTTGCTTTCATCTGTTAAAAATTGTGGGTCTTCCTCTGTCGGGAAAGGGCCACAGGCAGGGGATTAGTCCTACCGCTTTTAAAGTCATCTGGAGGCAAGTAAACCTCTACTGTCGGAAGGATTCGAGGTTGCCTGTGCAGAAACCAAGAGAACATGGATGGCAAAGAGCCGTAAGGTAAACCAACCCTCAGTAAACACAAACGAGATGCGGGGCTGTTTGCTTCCATGACGGCAGCAGCCACGCTGCTCGGAGAGCATCCAGGTGATTCCAGCCCTGGGAAAATGGGGACGTTATAAGCTTCTGTGTAAAAGTAGCGTCTATCTTTGCTTCTCTTTTAACAAGATTAGTCTTGCTTTTCTCTCCCTCTTTCTTTTGCTGTCTGCCGGCCACCTCCGTGCTCTCCCACTAATGTGATTAGCGGTGCATGGGGACCATACTGGCAGCAACTGTCACAAAGATCTCTGCTTACTTGAGTGCACCTCTTTCCTCAATGAAACATCTTGTGTTTATGGTCACAGGGGGTATTGTTAACTCCTGGATTCGAATAGAAAGGGATATTTACGGCCCTCCCATAAAAGTTGATTCAGGGAGACATTTAGGAAAGAAAGGGACAGAAGACAGATGTGTTTCCTACCACAGATGCTGAGGAGCTTCAATTGTTCTGCATATGTAATGACTTTTTATGGTTCCTTACGAACGCTTTCCACACTGCCAGAAAGGTGCCAAAGTCAAAGACGCAGTCGCTTACTGAAGACAATTTAGTGACCATACAGGACACTACAACTTTATATCTTGTTAAATATGTCGGAGATGGACATCGCTACACGTACAACATGAAGGGGCATCTCTGCCTGCACCGAGTCACGGCTGCCTTGCTGCCTTCGCCACCACAGCTCTGCTTTCATTTAACATTTCCTGAGTCTTTCAGAACATGTTTACTGTCATGCACATATGGTCAACACTTAGAGCACCTCTGGATTTTTTTCCAAGCAAGGCACATTATCCGTGTTACGTCGCCAGCTAAACTGCCTGCAGTTTGTGTTTTCCCAAAAGAGCAGAAAAATAAGTTTAAGTCTTCCTAACTGTGCAAACAAATAAGTACTTGTAGGTGACAGGACCGGAAAGGTTGCTGGATTATAGGTCTGAAGAGAACAGATGACCAGTGACTAAAGCATAATTACAGGCGAGAGAAGAGAAGGAAGATGGCAAATTGCTACGTTATCCTAACAGCAGCCAGAGGATGCTTGGTTACGTGTTGCTTCTGCCTGGGGCTGGCTAGTTTTACTTTCTGATGTTAGCTCCCATGGTGTTACAAGAGGTTTAAGGTCAGTGTACAGGAGAAAATATGTATCTCAGCTGCTGAAATGAGCTTGTGACTATTTACAGCAGTGGAATATCTGTCTGAAGGGATATTATGGCTGACAGATATGACTGTGGTCCCTCTGTGCTCCTGTGGTAGAAGCAAAGCCACTTCGCAAGAGTTCTTACGCCAGAAAAGTTGTGCAAAAAGCAGCTGTTTGCTGTGATGCCTGCAGAGAATTGCAGCTCGTCCTAGCTGCACCCATCGTCATCCCACTGTCATCCAAGGGATCAAAACTAACACTGACCAAGGACAAAGTCCTCCTGTCTTGACGCACACAGAAGAAAGGGGAAAGACGGACAGCATGAGATCATCAAAGAGCTAGTGCACCTCCCTTTGTGCTCAAACACAAATATTTCCAGCTGGCCTGGGGTTTTGCAGCGTAACAGAGCTAAGGAGGGCTTCGTCGGGAGTGGCTCATGCTTTTGTCAAGTTATCTATGATCTTAAAACTCAGGCAGGGCAGAGTCAAGTTGGCAGTGACGGATAATTTTCAAATGTCCAGACTGAGTCAAGCTTGTTATACTAAAGAGCTGAACTGCCATTACTTGGGCAGTGCCATCAGGGTGGCTGTAGCTGCTAAGCTGTCTTCCTGCGGCACGCAGTTCTGCACGGAAACATCCCAAAAAGGGTTCTGACCTGGTTCCCTGCATGGACAAATGATTTCTAATGATTTTGTATCAATGGATGCATCTTTGTTTAACCACCAGGGATACCAGCGTCACTCTTGCATTCTCATGTCATCAGTGGCCATTAATTTCCATCATCTCTTGTCCACAAAGAAAATAAAATGTTCCTCGATGGGGAATTTTTCTTTCTATGGTAAATAATTAATAATGAAGCTGCAAGCTGCTACTTGTCTTGTATGCTCATACAACAAATGCTACTTTCTTTACTTGCAATGAGTAAGGTAAAAACCTCGTGGGATAGACAGCATCCCTTCAAAAGCCAAGCCTCACTTGCTAGAAAAATTTGGGGAACAGCCAAGTTTAGTAAAGGCTGGAGTCAAATCAATATTACAACTCACAGAAATCCCTGCTCAGGGGAAGCCAAGCTCAGCCACAGCAATCTCACGTCTCAGGAGAGCTCAGGTGTGCTCTGTCCAGATTTCAGCTGGCCTGGGATTTACCTAACCACCCCAACGACTGAGGGCAAGGGCAGAGGCTTGCAGCCTACCTGCCACGTCAAGCTGAAGTGACACCAGTGAAGCCTGTAAGAAGGGGAAGGCCCACTGCAACGGGTGTCAGACCCCCTCCTGCCAGCGACACAGCGCTAACGTAAGCTTTGTTAATGTTCAACTGCCTTGGGAGAAAATAAGCTCTGACGCGTGTTTCTGGTTCCCGAGGTTCTTGCATTATTCCCAGAACTGTAGGCTCTTACCTTGTCCTCCAAAATGCTGCATTTTCATTACCAATCGCTCTCACTGCATGCTTTGCAGGCCAGATCCTGCCATTAGGTCCTGTGCCAATCTCACTGACTTTTTAGGAACAAATCCCTTTCTTTGAGAATGTATTCCTATATTTCCCTCCTTTTTATGTGAGCAGGAATGCTACATTATAAAGTACCTGCTGATAAGGAAAACCCCTGGCTACCAGCCCAGGAAACCTGACATTAGTGATATCAGACAGCAGCTTTTCATGCACCTGCGGATTGTGACTTTGGCAATGGCCCCAAGGAGAGGACCACACAGGGCAGTGCTGGGCAGCGATAATCAAGCTGATGCCGAGCACGTTAGCTCAAGCACTGGAAGCAGTAAGACCACGGTGTTTCTCTATGTCCCAGCCCCTCACTGATGGACCCCTTCCCACCACCCACTCAAAGTCACTGGTGCCCTGCCTAAGCAATGGGGATGTGCCCCAACGGTGCTGGCTGTAAGAGCTGTTACCTAGTCCAGATTATCCTTGGTTTAATTCATGTAGGTTTTCCAATCCCCGCTCCCTGCTGCCCCGGTCATTTGCTTCACCACATCTGAGCCCACGATGCTGCCCTGCGTGCTGGGGGGGCACAGCCCTGCCATAAAGGGGGACTGCTGCGAGCGGTGAGGAAATGAAGCCAGGAACACCACGAGTTCTTGGCCATAAAAAACATGCTGCAGGCTGTGTCTTGCTGGGCAATGTTAGTTTCCAAAGTTGTTTTCCCTTGCTGTTGTCATAAAACTTCAGTGAAACCACCTACCAGCTTCAGAAGTCGCATGGGGGAGGGGGTATACGTTAGGAGTCCATTGTTAGAGCCTATAGAGCTTCTTCTGCTTAAACTGGCTTGTACTGGTATGATTTTGCTGGGCTCAGTGAGATGGTCAGCGAGTCAGATCCCAGGTATCAATTAATCATTTTCTTCCTTGAAAACAGATGACTCAGCTCAAAGAATTTTGAATAAAGGTGTTTGTGCTGAGCTCCGAAACTTTGCTCTTTCGTCCCTCTAATTAGGGACGGGGTGCCTGTTTAGCAGGACTGTTTCAAGTGCGAGGTAGAGCTGAAAGCTGCTGGCCAGCCAACACCCTGAAATACAGAAACAGAATAAATGGACCCACATGACAGGCAGTTTTACGAGGGCAACTGCAAACAGTCGCAACACGTTTCCGCGCGCACGGACAGCAGCACGGCGCCTTCAGAGTGTGCCAAATACATAAATGTCCCTCTAAATGAATTCTTCATCGAATGATTCGCAGAGACGGGGTGCGAGAACACCCAAACCGCCCCCGCTGCGTATCATTAGCTAATTGATGCAATCTCTTCTGCTGCCTGCAAACCACCCCCGAGCCGATCGCGGTTCCCCGTGCTGACATCCCTGTCCGGATGCCATCCCTACCTGCCGCTCCTCGGCAGCGGCTCATCGGGTGTTTGACACTTTAGGTTGGAGCTGCAGGGAGCGTCGGTCTGTTTTGATGGCACCCAAGTGGCACAGAGAGGTGCGTTTTCGGATGGCAGTAAGCAGGACCGAGGGCAGCATGGCCAAAAGGAGAGACGCAGGAGAGAAAGGATGTGGTCCAGGTGTGCTAATTACGATCAAAAGATTTAAAGAGAGTTAGTTCTCTTAAAGAGGAAAGAAGTCTTCTCCTAAGAGCCTGAGTTGAATGACTCAGCCCTATAGCCCGCAGATCTGTCACAGCAGGGAAAAGCCATGTCCCGCTGAGGCAGACCGGGTGTATTTAAGAGTGAGTTGGCACAACACCCATCAGAGAGGTGGTAGCTGCTCCCCGCGGGGCAGAGCAACAGCTTGCAGGTGGGCAGGGAAGATGGAGCAGAGAGGAGGGAGCCAGAGAGCCTGATGAGTAAACTTGGTTGGTGACTTATCATCCAAGTTGGTTCGAGTCATGGACTTATTAATAGAAATGAGGTAGAATTGTGAAAAACAGTTGTTTTTGTCAGCTTGATGCAGAGTTGAGGAAGGGCTTCATTTTTTCTCTTTACTGTGCTGGAGAGATGGAAACTTTCCAAATAAAATAAAACAGAAAGCTGTTTGGCTTGGAGTCCTTTGCAGAAAGCACAGCATCTGTTTGTCCAGCTTCCAGCACTTGGAGGGTCTGGTGGAATAAGTCTTCACAGAGAGTCTTCTGTTTAAATACATTCAGAACTAGGCCTTTAAATTAAGGGTTGACTCTGGCTATGTGTCACAGCCAGCACCGTGAGCCAGCTACAGGCTTTGGACCCGACTCCAAAGCGATTAAAGCGACTCGAGAGAACTAACTTATTGCTCCCAGGTTCATACTCGATTAACTGTGACCGGAGTAACACCTTGAGATGAGAAGGTTAGGGAGAACCATGCGCTGTTAGGGCACTTGCGCTGTATTTATAACAGACCAGTGAAAGACTGGAAACTCTGCTGTGCTAAGTGCTGGACGAGCACGTAGCACACCCTCTTGCTCCAGATTTTAGTGTGCAGATTTATGAATAGATATAAAATGTGGGTGAATTTTTCACCCACAAATGGCCAAAGGGAGCTGAGAGTATCTGGGAAGAGGAATGCATACCTAAATGAACAAAGTTAACTGTGGCAAAGATCGACCATAATCAGGTAATAGTGGCAGGGAATCACTCTTTCATCAGAAGGGAGTTCTTTTTTTTTTTTAAATTATAAGCCTACACAAAAGCGTTTTTGGTCCTTTGATGACTGCATTGTCCTTGTTCCACACCCTTCACTGTGGCAGCTCATTACATCCACTCCTTTCACCTTGGCTTAATTAGGGATGTGCAAAACAACCAGGATGCCAGTGCTGAGTTCCTGGCTGGGACTGCAGGTACGAACAAATAATTAAGTAGAAAATGTCCAAAGACCTGTGTCATCTGAGAGGAAGAAAAGCCGTCTGTGGGAACAACGAATGGAAAATTTTGGCCTCTGATTTTCAAAAGAAAAGCAGAAATCAGAGGCTACTCCAAACATGTAGGTTGACCTCAAACAAATTGTTTTGCTTTGGGGTGTTTTGTGGTGCAGACGTTATTGGGTCTGTTTCCATTCTGAGCCAAACCAAATTTTGCAGCTGGAATTTCTCTGCAAAACTGGAGTTCAAGTCCTTCCCCTTCCCAGCACAGCTGGGTATGGTTTAGTCTCCAGCTGTGGAGACCATCACTCCAGAGCTGGGGTGATGCCGGCAGAGATCAGCCTGCTCACTGCAGCGCTGATGTGGTGGTCCCAGCCCCGCATCTTCAGACAGCCTCATGCCGCATTTCTGCAGGCACGTCCACCCTTGTGCTATGAAAGCACCGCTCCGACGGGCTGCTGTGCAGCCCACCCTCATTTCACGTGCTTTGAAGTGGTTTCTGCTCCTGGCACAAGATGACAATGTTGTCTTTTGGCCATGGGGAAAACTCATGGGGTAAGGAAAAGACCTTGAGGGCTCTGTGGTTGGGACACAGCCACTTTGCCCTGGAGGTCCATCACTGAGCTGTATGGATACAGCCTCAGGCACCCAAATGCTCTGTGTCTGCGCTTTGTTTGCAGCACAGGTAGGGCCAGAGCTGGCTTTGGTCTCTCTCTCCCCTGGGGCAAATGGTCTCACTGCTGGGCCTCCATCAGGAGAATCCCTTCCTTCCCAGAAGTGCTAGGAGACCTGGACGATGCTTGGGATGGCAAACATAAAAGCTATGGCGGCTACCTTATCGCTCACTTTATAAAGTGTATGGAAATTACCTGAGGAACAAAACCTGCTAAGTAACTTCATTATCCCTTTCTTTGGGGAGTAAGTAAAAAGTAACTTACTTATTTACAGTATGTTACTTACTTATTTTAACTTACTTACAGTAAGTTAACTTACTTATTTACACTAAGTAAAAACAGTAGACAGGCTTTGGATTTTAATTGGCTGGGAAGTGGAGTAATGTAATTAGCTAGACTGATAACAAGCTGAGCTGTGTGAATTCTTCAGAGCAGGAGATGAATGTGCTACGCAAAGAGAGAAGGAAAAGGAAGAAGAAAAAAAAATGTTTCCTCTGCCAAGAAATCAAACATTTTTAATATGTTAGTGATAAAATTATGGAAGAGTTTTGTTTTGGTCAGAGGGAATGGCATGCTCAAATATTTCCTTATTTTAAAAGGACACAATTTCTAGAACCCTTTAATTATTTTTTTAAGTAAAATTCATGCGTATTTTGAAACAAAGTATTTTTATTTTTTTTCTTTTTAAGAAGCATCTCCTCTGTCCTGAATTTTTCCTCATTTGGCTAATTTTTTTAAGTAAAATTCATGCATATTTTGAAACAAAGTATTTTGATTTTTTTTCTTTTTAAGAAGCATCGCCTCTGTCCTGAATTTTTCCTCATTTGGCTAAAGCAGCTCCAAAACAGCTCGGGGAAGCTCCTTCTCCCAACAAACACGAGAGCACCATCTGCCCGCTGCGCAGCTGGGGCCAGGCTCTGGCCCCCCACGCTGCCTGCAACGCACCATGGGCTCTTCCCAAACTTTGTCAATGACCTAAGCAGCCTTTTTTGCTTGGCACTACCATCCCTGCTCCCAAAAGCTTTGCTGAGGACCATGCGAAGCTCCTGCGGTGTGAACCTCACGAGGCTCGGCCATGGCGCATCCCTGGGAGAGGGGCTGCCCATGCCTTGTAGGCGAATGGGTCCTGGTGGCCAACACAGGCCTTTGGGGGCTTGTGAAGGTCTTTCATGGCATGAAATGAAGAATGCATTTCTCTTGTCACTAGATGGCTCTATCTGCTTTCACTAAGTGCACACAGTTTTCTTTTTATGGCCGCAAATGAGCAGCAGCCCTACAGCTCTACGCTTGTAGGGTCACCAGCCACAACGCGGAAGGTAAATCTCTGGAAGGTGGTAAAATTCACCTTGGTTTTGATGATGGTTTTCATAATGTTCTTGCTAACACCCCTGAATAAAATGAACACTGTTGTGAGAAACCTCATGGTTTGAGATTTGTTTGAAACAGCCCCCCTCAGGGACAAGTTCTGTTTTCCTCATCTTAGACTCCAACTGCAGCCTCTGTGCAGATTTGAACCAAAATGGGAGAAATTCGGGTGGCTGACAGATATTTAACTTGGATGCAGGCTGGTGGAGAGTCAGAAGCTTTCTTTTCTTTGTCCTTCATTAGGTGGGAGGCTAAGAGGGACTGGCTCCCAGCACAACTCTACGACAATTCAAGTTGTTCGGATGATGCTTTCCAGGCTCCTCGTGCCACCGGCCAACCCTGGGGCCACCCAGCCCCTGCCCAAAGGACGCTGTGCCCACGCCAGCAGCTGCCACCCCACCCTATGGCCACCCCATGGGACCTGCTTCTGTGCTGCATCTTCTTGGGAGCTGCAGCTTTGAGGCACAAATTTACCTTCTGAAGATGCTCTTCTTTGGGAACGGGGAGCTCACTGCCGCAGCCCGTACACAGCAGCCCAGGGGAAGGTCTGGGCTGTACTGAGGCCACAGGGGCAGCGGCAGGCAGGGGTGGTTTGGGGAAGCCATCCACCTCATCATTTGGCCACCGTCATCATGATGATGAGAGAACACTCTCCCAGGAATTTGGCTTGCGTGAGGTGGAGCAGGCAGGCAGCCTGCTGGAGCAAGAGTCCACGGCTCTGCGAGTGTTGGCATTTAGAGGAGGGGATGCTGGTACAGGAACAGGCACAGGAGGAGCACGGGGGTGGACAGGCGCGCAAATCCTGGCTGTGCAGCAGGCAAGAGGGCATGCACTGAAGCCCCGTGGATTTCCACAGCCTCAAACCCTTACACTGAAAGCCACAGGTTTTGGATGTCTCTGAGTAACTGAAGAGCTACTGCAGGTCTGACTCTGGGTAAGAAAGCGTATCAGATTGTTGCTTTCCCCAGGAGGAAAAGTGTATGTTAAAAAAATCCACAATATATTCAGGCTGCATTGGCTTAAGGCTGAGTATTTTATCAGCTGCCAGATCTCTCAAATGTATTGGGGAGATGTTTGATGCAAAATTCCTGCCTGGAAAAAGTTACTATCTGAGGATATAATCCAAAGCCATGAAAGACTGGGAGCATCTCTCTGCTGATTTCAAAAGGATTTGAATCAGGCCCTGGGGAACTATCCGGCATCTCTTCCTCACATCGGCAGCCTCTGCGCTTTTGACGAGACAACCCTTGTAATAACAACTTACTTGCAGGGGTATTTGCAAGATCACAGCTTCGGCTACACAAATGTTACAAGAGACTAGTGACCACGGTGGGAAAGGAAGCAAATTTGCTTATTTAGATAATTAACAGGCATTTGAGACAAGTGTTGCTGCGTAACGCATTACTGACAGACTAATAATTCTGTCTGATGAAGCAGCAATTATTACAATAATGTTATGGTCTACTAAAATAATCATCCCTCCTAGCCACCGCTGCCAGGAGAGGACGGGTGAAATTGCGTTTCTCCTTCTCCCAGGTGAACAGACTACGTGCCGGAGAAGCACCCCGTGGGTCTCGGCGGGGAGAGGAAGAACTTGTACAGCTACCGTGTGGCAGCTTCTGTTGCAATCCGCCTTCAGAGGATGCCTTGTTTTTATGGCCCCAGATAGCTGCAGGCATAATCTTGCACCTGCAGTTTTGGTCAGATAGATAACTGCCATCCTTATTGACCCATGTAAGTCGACGCCTTGAGAGGCCAGTGCTGAGAGCACAAATAGTTGTGACTGATTAGAAAAGGCACCATTTGCAGGGCAGACATAATGCTGGGTGTTATGCCCCTTCTGAAAATTGGCTGTGCCGTGAGCCAGGGATGGGCAATAACCCCATCAACGTCCTTTGTGCAGGCAGTTCCTTCCTGGAGTTGTGCCGGGGGACTGAGGAGTAACTTTGCTCACTTCAGGGAACTACAATGGTGAAATGGAGAATCGGGGCCATTTTCTTTTAACCTGGTCTTGTCTGATCCTGTCTAACAGCTGGATGAGCTGAATGCTCGAGTAGGTAAATCCTTCAGGGCGAACACAGGGAGGCAGGGGCAGGGACGTGGGGAGGAGGTGTTTACCAGGAGAGGGGTCCTCCATCACCCCACAGTCCCCCGAGGGGCTGTGTCCAAGCCCTTCCTTCCCCTGTCCCATCTGGACAGAGCTTGCTGGGAGCCAGCTCACAGGGGTGCTCAGTCGGGTTTCCCTTCTTGTCATGCAAGCCACGGGAGATAAGTAGAGATACGAGACCCAGGCAGTGATATCCACTGACTGGCCTCAGACTGTGTAAGGAACACCAGGGACCTGGCTCTAATTTGGTTTGTATGACATGCAGGACATTTTATGCAAAAGCAGGCAGGTCAGGATAGCCGACAGGAGGGTTGGTGGGGAGCAGAAGGCTCTGGGCACGGCTGTGCACAGCTCTGCTGTATAACTTCGCCGTTGCTTACAGCCCATGCCTCCTGCAGGCAGGAGAGAAAATCAGGTAACACAGATTTCCTCTATTTCTTCTTTCGGGGGATCAGTCCATCGAGAGATTCATTAAAATCCGCTATGCCAGAGAGAGAAAAACATCACCTGACAAGAAAATGCTCTTACAGAAACATAGCTTTGATAGCTTTACATGTTTCTTGAACACAGGGAGAGCCAGTCAATGAAGTTCCTTGTGGTCTAAAAGCAGAAACATCTGTCGGAGGCAGCTTGCTAGGCTGAATATAGCAGCAGGAAAGCCCAACTGATTAACTCCATCCTCTTCCTAACATGTTTTTGTGGTTCCCAGAAATCCCTAGAAAGGGTTCCTGAGGACACTGGCTCCATTACAAGCCAGCTATAATTCTGTAAACAGGGAGATCAAGGAAACATTATCCTAACTGCACTTTACCTCCGGCATCCAGTTTGTATAACTCACATGTGCTTCATTTATTCTCCTTTAAATGTGGGACAAACTTGTAATTTAGGGAAAG